>NC_079168.1:65473767-65613767 GCF_947568905.1 Ostrea edulis | reverse complement strand
CTGCAAAATTGCATTTTTTAAAAACGAAATTGAATGTCATAATTACTCTAGCCAAGATTGATTGATTGAATATTGTTTAACGTCCCTCTCGAGAATAGTTCACTCATATGGAGCCAAGAGCCTTAGGCCATCCTTAAAAAATTGTATGTTTGCTGTAACGCGACCGACCCACTCAAAACACCGCGACTCAATTTTTTTATGGTCACTCTGAAAGCTGGGGGGTTTTTTTTGGATCGAGATCGAGATTAAAAAAAAATTCAACATGGCGGACAAGTCCATGGTCACGTTTACCGTGACTGTCAATTTAAAGCAATATATGCTGTAATTGACGGTAAATGAATTGAAAAATAAAAGAACAAATTGAATTACATAATTGTGATTGAATATTCTTCATAAACCTGTCGTATCAGTAGATTAATATGTCAATTCATGTATTATTGTCTTCATGACAGTAATTCCTGCTCATCATCTCCAATGTGCATTGACCTCGGAGGTCATCAGTTGCTGTCAACCCACACACTGATTCTACGTATCGTGTGTGTCCATATTATTAATTAGTGTTTTAACAGACTTTGACAAAAAATTAAAATGATACCCACTGTAATGGACTTGGATTACCAGCAGTCCCAATTGCAAGTTAAAACTATAGGCCTAGCAGAAATGCATTCGACGTTTTAATGCAGCCACCAAGTACCTAAAAAGTGCCTAACTTTTTGGTTGACAAACAACAATTCACAGGTTTTCAAAATGGAAGACATATAAACATTTAAATATAGTCATAGATAACTTTATTTCAGTATCTGTTGAAGATCGACTGGGACTGACAAATAATTACACTAGTAATGTATAATAGCAATACCTTTCCATATTGCCCATATATACCTATATATTTATAAGTTTGAATGCTGTTCATGTCTTGTGTACCTTAGTGTGTAACAGTAGGCACATTCAAAGTGAGATTTAGTATAATTATGTTATACCTATAAACTACAATACACACAAAATAAACATAATGTATCACGATACAAATAAGGAATAACTCTTGTTTAGGTTTAGATCACATGGTAATTGACATAAACGCTGGTGAACGCACTATGTGGGCCAATCGCTTTATCAACTCGTTATGCTCCCAATCTAGACAGTTGTTACAATGTATTTATATTTAAATACATTATCTGCTGAATATTAATTTTTTATTGACTAATGGTAAAATTTGTCTAAATATGTCTAACCTTCGGCTGAAAGCTAGCTTGAGTAACATCACATTGGCACGAGAGAATGGTAATTCATGAGACCATAAACCCATTGTCTACTTGGTAGTGTTATATAGAACCGAATGTAAATATAAATATATACCAGTACCTGTTTATCGCAATATATTTACATTCTGCATTGAAAACTTGACTCCAGTTCAGTTCTTGAAGTAAAGTTATTAGTTTTGAAAGCTTTAATGTGTTGTCCTAATGAACATCGCAATTTTGCTCATTTACAAATCAATATAGTAAGTGATTTTCAAAAAAAAAAAAAAAAAAAGCCTACCTACCCACACTGAAAAATCTGAGTCGCGTTACAGCAAACACACAATTTTTTAAGGATGGCCTTAGATCGTCTAGCTCCTGGTCTGATAGTATTCATGTATCTAAATAGAGCTGCTGCACTACATCCTGGATGTGCCCAGACGTCAATTTAGGCATAAATGAAAAATGCATCGGTCCACACCTGAATATCTGTAGTGATCGTGGGTTTGTATTTTGATGACAGAGTAATGTTGCCTCCTTGCATAGAGAAATATTTTGTATCGTCATTATGATCAGAATCATAACCTAAATGAACATACTCGCCATTGAGTTTAAGATTGTTGGAGACATTATGTCCCAGCTTATTGTGATAACTTTGTACCTGTGATTTATTGGTAGTAGTCTTTGTGGTTGGTAAGTAAATACCTGAGTGTTCACCGTCTGTTAATGAATCCTGGACCATCAGTGGATGAGGAGATTCGATCCTCTGGGACAACACAGCAACTACCGTCTGAGTCACCTCATTCAGTTGCTCCTTGTACAGGGCTCCGATTGGCGCTGGGTTGTAATAGGTCGATGGAGCTTCTTGTGGTAAGGGTTTTGGCCCAAAATGGAAGACTAATCCACAGTTACATTTTGCTGGGCACCATCCTTGCTGGACGGGGCAACACGCCTCCTTCCACGTGGTCTCGACACGATGCATCTTGGTGTTTCCTTTACGGCATATTTCTTTCACCGCCACTTTCCTCCCGGATGAAGGGGCCTCCGTGGCCCAGTGGTTAGAGCATCGCGCTCTAAAATCACACGGCCTCTCACTTCTGGTCGGCGCGGGTTAGAATCCCGCTCGCGCCGGTAAGTAAGAAAGTTTCCCAGGTTTACTTTCAGAAGGTCGGTGGTCTCTTCTTAGGTACATTGTATCTGGGTTCTCTCTTCCACCAATAAACTGGGCGCCACCAGATAACTGGAAAATTGTTGAGTGTGGCGGAACACAGTAAAACAATCAATCAATCATCCCAGGATGAATGACGACAGAGCAATATGACGTCATAGGATAAGCTAATAGCCTGACAGTTACGTGAAACGGCAGCACTAAATGTTAGTGTTAATGTAGCTAAACGTATGAAATTGTGTGGATACAAAAATAATCTGAAGGTGTGTAGAATCATGAACATGCTGCAAAATAAAGCAAGATGAAATGCTATTAACCACCGAATGGTTAAATCTTAATGGCGATATATAGTAACATCTGCAACGTAAACTCTTTGATTTCATCCCAGAGGAAAGAAAAAAAGTTTTAAGATCATTCTTGACGAATTTAATTTAAACATCAGACATCTTGGTTACCTTTCTCATTTTGTCCGCCTTCCTCACATGTGATCGAAAAGAAAATCATTGGTGTCGACAAGTTTTGGCATCGAGGTCATCGACTGTAGAGACAGGAGTGAGGACCGATCAAACTAAATTCAACATGCTAAATCACGTGTAAAACACTAAGGGGTGGTTATATATTCACAGGTCCAAGAACTGCCAAAAAGGTAGAACGTGGTATGCTGTTCGTTATCTTCACCTTGCATGCTAATAAGGCAGTCACGTGATCAGCAGTTAGCTCGTTTTAGAAAGACAATGGGTAAAAAACCGTAGTTTTTGTATACATATTTAATAAAGTTATATCTATAGAATACCATATTATTGATATCTTTATTAAAACTTAAGCATACAAATTGTAAAATAATACATGTATGTTGAAATTGGACAAGAAAAATGACTACAAATGATTCATTTCAAGGATTGTTTTCACGTTAACTACTTATTAGGTTTGGTACTGATTGTCTACAGAAAATTGTCGGGTCGTTAAAAGCCCATAGGTGTTGCGAAGCCGAGCCTCGGTTGGTTTGTTGGCCTCGTGTCACAGCAGGTGTGGCACAAAGAAATGCTGTAAGCGTAGAGCATAGGCCTAAATTTTGCAGACCTTCACCGGCAATGGTGACGTCTACATATGAGTGAAATATTCTCGAGAGGGACGTAGAAAAATATAAAATCGGTGGAACCGTGGAATTGTTAGCTGAATTAAAATATTTTTCTCCTTTCAAAAAACATTTAATGTGATATATCCCTAGACTTGATACTTGAAAATACTTGCATAGGGAGAAGTCTGTTATCTGTGAGTCCGCACAATAATTAAGGGTAGATGTACCAACCCTGTCGATTCTACTAACCGCAATTAAATTCAAGGGGTCCACTGTCGGTTTGGTCGGACGCATTTCCTTCTTTACCATTACAGAGAGAAAATGCACAGACTGAATGAAATATATCATTTAGCATAAACTAGTAATTTTGAATTTGAAGTAAATAATTCTTCTTTGTGATTTAAAAATGTTTTATTACTAAGTATCAATTCTAGATTACAAACCATTGATATGAAATTGAAGACCAAATTGTTGGTATTGAAAATTAAAAAATCCAAAACAATGATAATTCTGTTGATAAACTTTAGTTATGCATGTTTGTATTATAGTATTCGTCACGAAACGGCATCGAACAAGCATCAAATGAAGGTTTGTCTCCATCTCCACAACAGGCTGTACACTATACAGAGTCTCATTTCAAACCTCTGAAATGTTTCCTCATCCTTTAAGTTCTTGAAATGCAACTGTTGACATAAAAGATAAACAGGAATGTAATATTATCAGATAAACAAAGGTATGGTGGCAATCACCGAAGTTCCATTAATATATTACTGAATGGAATGAGAGGTGTGGAAACTGGCGTATGCCTTTCAGCAGTTTAAAGTATTGTTGAAGAAAGGTTTTCCACGACTGCCGTTACCAGGCCCCAAACCGGACAACTATGTCTATTAACTCTTCTGTCTATTACTGTCACTCAATCAAATCGTATTTATAGTTTTAAAATATGCTTAGCCAGCATCTAGAATACATTATGGCTGTCCAAGAACCTATATTTTGTATTATAGCGAGCCCGCGCGAAAGCTCAGGTTCGATCGCACTGCGAGCTCTACATCTAGAAAAAAATATTTGACACCATAATGGATTTGGCGGAGATCTCTCAAAGTCGCATTTGGTTGATGTGAGATTACGAACTTGAGTTCATTATCTCAATTTCATCCGTCTTGTTGTGGTCCCTAACACAATGCAGTGCGAACATTTTTTTTTTTCAGTTACAAGTACCGTGGGTATGTGTAATGGAATTAATTACACCTGTAATTCCAATAACATTTCAATTACTTTTCTTTTACATATAGTATAATCTTACCATAGATATCTAAACAATTTCTTTTTAGCTCACCTGAGTTGAAAGCTCAAGTACCCGTTGTGTTGTGTATATTACTATTTGCACTAAATTGACCTAGATTATCCTAGAGAAATGATGTTTATTTCATTGTCATTGTTCTAGACCTCATGTTATTGTTAATAGAAAGATGACGTAATGGTTGCATCATTGTCTTTCAAGATTGTACTTTAAAATCCATTCCTATTATATATACATTGCAATTCTTATGATAAAAAAAAGCTCTAGTTAGACACTTTCTATGCATTTGGATTATTATACTGGGAGCTATGATTTTGGAATTACTATTTGATTCTGTTGGGATTTATTGGTCAACTACCGTAAGTTAGTATTTTGTTATTGTTACAATTTTCAATCAATTATTAATTGTAAATACATGTAGTATTAATTGTTTAATTGTCTTTTGTTAGTAAATTCTGCTGTTCTATATTAAGGGGTTGTTCTGACCCATAACAGTTGTCCATCTGTCTCTGTAAACTTCGCATTTTAATCTTCTCCAGTACTACTGGGACAATTTCATTCACACTTGATATACATCATCCATTAGTGAAAGGGATTCAAGTTTGTACAAACGAAGGGACATGTCCCCTTCAATGCGGAGATAACCATGAAAATGCAAAAATAGGGTGGAAGTTCACGGCGGGTTTGACTGGTCGACAGGGGATGCTCACTCCTCCTAAGCACCTGATCCTTACTCTGTGATCCCACCTCTGGTGTGTCCAGGGGTCTGTGTTTGCTCAACTATCCATTTTGTATTGCATATGGGATTTATGAGATTGATCACTGTTCGTTATCTTCACCAATCATTTACAAGTTTTCTTCTCAAGGGTCACTGGGCCAGTTATTTTTAATTTACATGAAAGCTCCCTGACATTGTACAGATTCAACTTTATTCTAGACTTAGCCTTAGAGGGTAGAGTGGGGTCACAATTGGGGATCGAAGTTTTATATAGGGAAAATCTTCTCAAGAACCACTGGGCCAGAAAGCTTCTTGACATAGAGCAGATTCAAGTTTGTTCAATTCATGGCCCCCGGGGGTAATGTGGGGCCACAATAGGGGATTAAAGTTTTACATTCGAGTATATAGGGAAAATGTTTGAAAATATTCTTCTCAAAAACCACAGAGCCAAAAAAGTTCAAATTTACATGAAAGATTCCTGTCGTAAAGTAGATCCAAGTTTGTGGAATTCATAGTCCCGGGGGTGGGTTGTGGCAACAATGGGGGATCAAGGTGTTTTATGCTGATATATGGGGAAAATATAAAAATATCTCTTGGACTCTTAAGACAATTTACGATCTATGCATGTGAAATTTGGGTATCGATTTCATAACTGGAAATCTATCTCTTTTGATTTCTATACATAACCTCTTGTTACGCAATTGATCGATAAGTAGGCGTGTAAAAGGTAAAAAAAATAATAAAAAAACGATTATCATATAATCGAAGTTTAAATTTTTTCACCTTTTATGTACATCGTGATCGCGATCTTCCTTTTTTTCTCTCTTTGACATGCTAATACTACCTGGGCCCTTAATGATGATCAGAGAGGTTAAAGGCTAAGACTAACTGCATACCATGCCCGAGTCTCCAAAATACACATTAAATTTCATAGGGTTCTTTACCAAAAATAAATACAGTTTATGAAGTAAAAAGTAAATGAATAAAATATGTTGCTTT
Source organism: Ostrea edulis (assembly GCF_947568905.1). NCBI lineage: Eukaryota > Metazoa > Mollusca > Bivalvia > Ostreida > Ostreidae > Ostrea > Ostrea edulis. Next base: position 65,607,266 of record NC_079168.1, on the reverse strand, counting down.
CATTGGACACAGTATACTGTGAGAATTTCACCCCATATCGATCGTTTTTTTTTTAATTTTTGTATTATTGTTGTACATACGTTATCAATAGTTCTCATATGATAAGGAATTGACTTGCTGCTATATATTGTTGAATATCTTACTTGTATATTGCTCTACGGATGAATTTTCACACGTGTTTAAAGGAAAAACACCAGAATTGCCTAGCTACAGGGCGCCGCCATTGTGGACACCCAAAGTTGTGCGGAGAAGAAAAGTTGACAGGAGATCTGATTGGTCATTAACAGAAAATCTTTGTGATGGAATTTAATAGTGAAATATAAGTGATAAAAATGACAGGTGACATAACAGAATATGTAGAAAGATACAGAAGTTATAAGGGAAGATCTGAGTGGAGAGGTGATATTTGGATGGACAATTTCATTCAGTGCGGATCTACACTAGTTGTAAACAGGCCAAAATTTGAAGGAAAAACGCAACGGCAAGCCATATATTTTTTGGTGGAATTTTGAAGGGGAGATGATGAACTTTGCTGAATGGTGACTGATTTTTTGAAAATTGGCTTAATAAATAATTGACAGTGATTGGAATTTGTATGGAAGTCTATGGGAAAACATTTGGTGGTGTTTGTCCTAAACATTACAGCTACTTTCACTTTGATATGTCAATTTCCTGTCGATTTGGTGTTTACCTTTGACTGTATGAAGCATACTGAGGAGTTCCGTATGTCAGAATTATCGATCTGTTTAAATGCGGGAAATATGAAAGGTTTACCATTGTACATACGATATGAATTGATGATTATTGTTTTATTGTAAATGTTTTAATGTTCGATCCTAACACTTTATTGTTTCATTATGTAAGGACGAGATTCGACGTTATTTGAGTATAGAATTCTGTTTGAGAGTTTCTGTGTCAAGCGCGTGTCGTATACAGATTTCGGTGTTTTTCTGTATTTTTCTATGATTTGCTCGTGCGGAATATAGAATTCTGTATTTTTGAGTATAAAAGGCTGTACTTGCGCAGACTCGCTCTCTTTTGGTTCTCTCTCTATTTGGAAGCGACGTAAGTCGTCTGTTTGTTTTATTATTATTATTTGAGCAAGAATAGGATTTATTTCTGAAAGAAGTTATATTTTAATTGAATTATTTTTCAGTCTGCTCTATTTTTTCTATTGTTTTGGGTAACTTTAGAAATCATTTGGATTATTATTTGTGTTTTAGAGTAAGTTAGTTATTAAATTGCTTCTTATAAGTGTAATAGATTTATCTTAGGGAATGTTTTGGGGAAATTCTTCTTTGGGAATTAATAATTGATTTATTGCTTATCTAGAGTATATAGTAATTCAATCTGTGACAGATTTCACAATTTAACTTGTGATTTAGATTCATTTTAGTATTGAATGCAGCATAGGGTTGTTTTCTTATTTGAGATTGAAGTTTGATATTTATTTAAGGCTTATGGTAGGGTATTTCTCAAGAGTGATTGTCCTCTGAGAAATCTACAGATTAAAGATTCTAGTTATAGCACATTTTTTACTTAGGAGTAAGCTATTGTTTGCTTTATGAGTAACTCACGAGAGTGAATACCCTTGATATGAGTATTTCGTTCATTATTCATATCTGATTTTGTCCCGAGTTATTCCCCTTGAATGTGTTTTCGGAGGATTAATAATAGAATTGTTTTAAGTAAGAATTTCATGCGCATGTCGATCTCGTCATCTCGTTTATTGACTCGTTTGTCATCCACATTTCTTTTAACTGGCTATTGTGAATATTGCACTGATTGTTTAGCTTCATTGCGAAAGAGTGAAGTCCTCTGGTGCGTTAACTTTATGTTGCTTATGTTGATTATCTTTGAAATGAATAAATAATTGACTTTTGAATTTGAGTATTATTTCTGACTTGTTAAGACACTGTTTAGGCGTGTCGCTTAGTCACAACCCAGGTTTAAGTATAGGTTGAGGTTGAGTAAGTCAGACAGGTGTTTAGTATTTATTTTCCCTTGCTGGTGGGGGACATCCAGCTGGTGGCAGCGCTACTGTGGGGAGAGGACTTTCCCACCACACATTTCGTGGTGGCAGCGGTGGGATGTGGCTTCGCAGACGTGCGTCTACATCCAGAGATCCGTGCCCACCCTTGAAGAGGACAGTTACAGTCAGAAGTTGATGGACGACGTACAGGCTTTAGTCTTCAACGTGCCGAGAGCCTTGGAAGCAAGACCTAAGATCTGCTGTAAAGTATGACTAGGTCGGAGCCTGAGAAGTCTTTTTTTTTTGGGTGGAAATATTGTGTTTGTGGCTGTAGTCTGATCTAGTAGTATTTTATTTTTGTAGTTTATTGGATTCAGTGAGTAGGAATCCGAGTTTGTAGGCTGTAGCGAGGATTCAGTGAGAGAGAACCTAGGACTTTGATATTCAGTATGAGTGAATTTTCAAAGTAACAGTGCTTCAGTAGTAGTAACTAAGATTTGTTTATTTATTTATGTCAACCCAACTCAGGCAATCTTTACTTTACTAAGATAAAGAGACTTAGCGAGCGATTCAGTGCATCACGTCACTTAGTGAAAACTGAGAAATACAGAGAAAATGGCTAGCAGGAGAAGAAACTTTGGTTTAAGGAGTCAACAGAGGAGAGACAGTGAACAACATACAGATACTGATACAGAGTTTCATAGAGGAAACATAGTTCACATTGGTGATTCCCATCTGGATACTCAAGATACCACAATGATTTGGAACTCAACCAGAGCAGCAGCAGATACAGATGTTGAGATTGGCACAGAAAAAGAGGATGAAATGGAATTCCATGCATGCGTAGACAGAGACGAGACAGACACAGAACCTCTTCAGGCAAATAGTAGGATGCATCACCATGTTAGCCCCAATCATTCACCTCTACAAGCAAGACGAAGATTGGTGTCACCAAGTTCCTATCGTCGTTCACTTGAAAGAGGAGATCGACAAGAAAATGGAGAAGCCATGACAAAGACAGTGTATGATGCAGTTAAGGGAGCTCTATAGGACATGAGCCAGACTATAGTGGCCACCATCACTAATGCCTTTGCAAAAGGACCAGATAGACAAAGGAATGACGATAACACACAAGACGATGTCGGGAAAGTCAGCAGCCGCACTTCAACAGAACGTCAAACTAAAACAAAGTCAACACGGAAATTAAGGATTTCAACTCCAAGAAGAAGAGAAATTTCAAATGATTCATCTTCGGAGAGCGACGATCAGACGTTTACACGGACGAAATCGACTTAGGTCTTCCTCGTCGAAACTCCCAGCATAGCATAAAGTTACCTCCCTTCACAGGCGAAGAGGATTGGAAGGTATGGTTTAATAGATTTCAGGTTGTAGCGAAAAGAAGGCACTGGACCAGAGAACAGAAGTTGGATCAGCTGTTACCACGACTACTTGGTAAAGCAGGGGATTTTGTGTTCGATCAGTTGTCGCAGGAGAAGTTGAATGATTATGAATCACTCACCGGTGAACTGGATAGTAGATTTAGGAAAATCGAAACAGCTCGCAGTTTCAAACTACAGTTCAATAGACGAGACCAGGGACCTGGCGAATCAGCATCCCAATACGGAGCCGATTTGAAGAGATTATATGACAATGCATACCCAAATAGGAACCCAACAACTAGACAAGAGGATTTACTGCGACGATTCTTAGACGGACTTCACGACGAGACAGCTAGATTTCAAATCGAATTTGTCAAGGACCCGTGTGATATAGATGAAGCGATCCACCATGTGATTAACTTTACAGAGGCCAGAAAATCGACTCAGAGTGGTGAACCTGATGTAAGAGTTAAAAAGGTGGCAAGGCAAGTGAAAGAGAATGGCAATAAGAAGATTGCCCCGAAGCAGAATGAAGAACTAGAGCAGAAGAGTTCTGGAATAAAAGTAGATGTAACTAAGAGAGACCAGTTTTCTGGAAAGGAAAGTGAGGAAATGATATGCATGAACAGAGAAGACCTGCATGACTTGATGAAGAGTTTGTTGAGTAGTGACTCGAATAAAGCACGTTCAACCCAGAGTAGAGATCCAAAGGCACACGACAGGACTTGTTTTAACTGCGGAAACCGGGGGCACTATGCTAAGTTTTGTCCACAAAATAATAGCAGTACTCGTACAGAAAAGAATATGCCCAAGTGGTCTCCATTACTAAGGAACGGTCAGCTGATGAGCACGAACGACAACTTTGAAAGAGCACGCGTTCGTAGGAATACTATTCAAACCGTAGATCGTGTATCGTGACGAGAGGTCGACATGCTTTCCACTACCCATTCCTTTCATATTTTTTTGTACCTTAGTGAAAGAGTGATAACCTCAGATCACCAGAGTAACTAGTCCAAATTTTCGTAATCTTAATGCATATATGTCTTAAATTTATTTCAGATGGCTCGAGGACGAGTGCACCAATGTGTCTTGTGCAAGCCTTTCAAGGTCACTGCAGGGGAGAAGGTTAACATCGAGAGCCACGTCTTGAGAATGCATGTGCCGTCCTTTAATGTACCATATTCATGTCAGCTCTGTGGGTTCAAGTGTACGAAGCTAAGGGAGTTTACGTGGCATGTGGATAACTTCAAAGAGCACGTCCAGAAGCGGAAGAAAAGCGGGGACACTTTCGATCAGAGTCGGTACATGGTTGTGGCTGCCCAACCATACGTCATCCGGGAAGGTAAAGATACAATCCGGTGGACGCGGGAAGATTCCGAGGAATATTGGAGGAAGAAAGATATGGCGAAGGGTCAGAAGAAAGAGGAGGCAACACCAGTGGCCGCTTCCCTGGATTCCATCAGGACCATAGAATTGGCCAGCCCTTGGAAACTGGGACCTCCTGTTCGCAACATCCTAGATGAGATCCTGGGGGAGGATATCGAAGCATTTCCAGACCTACCTAACACCTCGGAGGAGCCTACCCTCCCGGAGTCCTCTAAGACGGAGCAGGGGAAACCGGTAGAGAGTCCAGCTAGCACGCCGAAACCTCCATCTCCAGCTGCGTCATCTACATCGTCTTCTACCTCGTCTTCCTCATCGCTAGACCCGGCAGAGATCCTCAAAACAACAGAAACATTTTGCTCACGAGTCACCACTGCCATTAACAATTTGACCCGAGCCGTGGAGAAGCAGACAGAGGAACTGCACAAACTGGTGAGCCACTTTGAGAGAGAAAAGAGGGCAAGATCACCCGTTCACCACAGGCACGACTACGGATATGAGGCAAAGAGATACCGTCGATAAACGATCATTGTGTGTTGGTGATGTGCGAATTTTCTTGCGTGTGCGCAGTTTGTTCATAGAGACATTGAACAATTTCAGGAGGGGGTAGTGTGAGAATTTCACCCCATATCGATCGGGTTTTTTTAATTTTTGTATTATTGTTGTACATACGTTATCAATAGTTCTCATATGATAAGGAATTGACTTGCTGCTATATATTGTTGAATATCTTACTTGTATATTGCTCTACGGATGAATTTTCACACGTGTTTAAACATTACAGTATGAAGCATACTGAGGAGTTCCGTATGTCAGAATTATCGATCTGTTTAAATGCGGGAAATATGAAAGGTTTACCATTGTACATACGATATGTATTGATGATTATTTTTTTATTGTAAATGTTTTAATGTTCGATCCTAACACTTTATTGTTTCATTATGTAAGGACGAGATTCGACGTTATTTGAGTATAGAATTCTGTTTGAGAGTTTCTGTGTCAAGCGCGTGTCGTATACAGATTTCGGTGTTTTTCTGTATTTTTCTATGATTTGCTCGTGCGGAATATAGAATTCTGTATTTTTGAGTATAAAAGGCTGTACTTGCGCAGACTCGCTCTCCTTTGGTTCTCTCTCTATTTGGAAGCGACGTAAGTCGTCTGTTTGTTTTATTATTATTATTTGAGCAAGAATAGGATTTATTTCTGAAAGAAGTTATATTTTAATTGAATTATTTTTCAGTCTGCTCTATTTTTTTCTATTGTTTTGGGTAACTTTAGAAATCATTTGGATTATTATTTGTGTTTTAGAGTAAGTTAGTTATTAAATTGCTTCTTATAAGTGTAATAGATTTATCTTAGGGAATGTTTTGGGGAAATTCTTCTTTGGGAATTAATAATTGATTTATTGCTTATCTAGAGTATATAGTAATTCAATCTGTGACAGATTTCACAATATAACTTGTGATTTAGATTCATTTTAGTATTGAATGCAGCATAGGGTTGTTTTCTTATTTGAGATTGAAGTTTGATATTTATTTAAGGCTTATGGTAGGGTATTTCTCAAGAGTGATTGTCCTCTGAGAAATCTACAGATTAAAGATTCTAGTTATAGCACATTTTTTACTTAGGAGTAAGCTATTGTTTGCTTTATGAGTAACTCACGAGAGTGAATACCCTTGATATGAGTATTTCGTTCATTATTCATATCTGATTTTGTCCCGAGTTATTCCCCTTGAATGTGTTTTCGGAGGATTAATAATAGAATTGTTTTAAGTAAGAATTTCATGCGCATGTCGATCTCGTCATTTCGTTTATTGACTCATTTGTCATCTGCTTTTCTTTCAACTGGCTATTGTGAATATTGCACTGATTGTTTAGCTTCAACGCGAAAGAGTGAAGTCCTCTGGTGCGTTAACTTCATGTTGCTTATGTTGATTATCTTTGAAATGAATAAATAATTGACTTTTGAAATTGAGTATTATTTCTGACTTGTTAAGACACTGTTTAGGCGTGTCTCTTAGTCACAACCCAGGTTTAAGTATAGGTTGAGGTTGAGTAGGTCAGACAGGTGTTTAGTATTTATTTTCCCTTGCTGGTGGGGGACATCCAGCTGGTGGCAGCGCTACTGTGGGGAGAGGACTTTCCCACCACAATACTTTGAACCGATGGACCGAAAAAGTACACACAATAAAAGTGGAATTACTTTAATAATTGATAATCTTCTTTTTCTTGCAATTTTTCACAAGTTCAGCTCTCATATTAATTTCTTGTACATTGATTGAAGAAATTTCTGAAGTTTAGTTCATAAAAACATTAACAGTTACTTTTAAATAACTTAAATTATGACTTGAGAAACTTTTTTTTTTCTCACTCTCATGCATAACCTAAATTCTTCTTCATAATTCTTGGATCGCTTGCATAGGCGATGTCATTTTCATCGTATATTTGCTAAATAATACACAAATCAAAGTCCAAATTTTGCTGCAAAGGTTCCAAATATTGCGAACTAATGGTGAGCATTGACACTTATGTTTAAAATGAAATATACACAAATTCCTGTCGGTAAATACGATTTTCTGACAGCGTTTTCGCTCCACCAACCCTCGCTTCAGATCAAAAATCGTCGCTAATCGACCACCCTAGCATTTTATAAGAGTGTAAAGCAATATAAAATAGAATTACTCATCGAATCACATTATTACATTTTAATTAAAATCTCAACAATTGCTTGCATCGAGACAACTTACGATCTATGCATGTGAAATTTGGATATCGATTGCATAACCGGAAATCAATCTCTTTTGATTTCTATACATAATCTCTTGTTATGCAATTGATCGATTAGCAGGCGTGTGTCTGCTAGGTTATTTTTATTTGCAAGACCTTATTAGTTGGTGACCTGGAAGTTTCACCTACCTTTAATAAAAATCTTACCTATTTAATATCTCCTGAACTATTTAAACCCTGTGGGGGGTCCGGACTAGAATATGTCCTCAGTACCCCTTGCTTGTCGCAGGGGTGGTCGTTCGAATGAAACCGCAAAAACCAAGGTCCCGTTTCACAGCAGTCACAAAGTGACTCGTGAGCGAGGTAGTCCGTGCGCCTCTTGTAGCAACCACCACCCATTTTTAAAAAATTACCCAAATCAATAAAAATCAGGTGTAATTACCAATTTTGAGTATGCTGATTTAAAATCTGGCTTCCTTTTACTCCAATTTCTTATAGAAAATGAGATATAGTGTCTCAAACACCCCTACCGTCAGGTTGCCAAAAACGGAAAATGTTTCATTTCGCATCAAAAAGTGACCCAACTTTATTTCTTGAAACACCATTACCCAAAACAATAAAAAGCAGGTGTAATTACCAATTTTGAGTATGCTGAATCCAATTCTGGATTCCTTTTACTCCACTTCCTTACAGAAAATGAGGTATAGGGCCTTAAACACCCCTACCGTCAGGTTGTCAAAAATTGAAAATGTTCCATTTCACATTAAAAAGTGACCTGAAAGTTATTTCTTGAAATAAGGCATACAACAGAAAAGGAAAACAATTAATACTAAATTGTTCCATGAACATTCTTAGTTGTTTTGGAAAGAATATATCTCACCTCTGGACTTCACAGATACAGGAAAGGAAGAGGAATACGGAGCGGATCAACGATCTTAAATTTAATCAGATTGGGCTATAGCCTAATGAACTGATGAACAGGAGCAAAAGTACAATTAATAGGAAAACTGATTTATTAAACAACAGCAAGTCTTTCCCGAGAACTTCTGGTAGAGCTGTCGGGGGGGGGGGGGGGGGTTGGGGTTGAGTTGCATCATTATCAGAATTTACCGAAACAGTGGACTCTCTGGCCAGTCTGGGGGCTGAGCTAGTTGCATCAGAACTGACAGAAGCAGAACTATCTGGCCAGTCGGGGGGCTGAGTGGTATCAGAATGTATTATTTATTTATTTTTATTTTTTCAAAATTCAGAAATTTAAAAACTGCATGATCAGATTTTTTTGTAACACTAATAATTAATGTCCCTTTATTGCGATGACTCTACAAGTACAAACCATGATATTAAAAAAAAAATGAAATGAAATGATAGATAAATAAATAAATAAAATATTTGTAAGTTACTTTATTTATCTGTAAGTAAGTCACTTATTAAGTGTAACTTGTGGCAGTGCAACTTGCAAGTGAAAATTGCATCATCTGTAGCTTATGACCCCTTTTGCCTTGCCTTGTAATTAATATTGTTGAAAATTTGGCAAATAGCATTTTTAACCCCCCAGTCCATACCTCACTTTTCTTTAAACGTTAAAAATCCAGCTAATTCAGTGAGGAAGAAATGTAACTACCATATTTCGAATTTCCTCTAGACTATATCAAATTAAATACCGCACTGCTATCAGTCACAGATTGACACTGGTAGGGGAATGGGGACCTGGTCTGCGAGTATGATGGAAAAGATTCTGATGAAAATAAAGATTCACTCATCATTCAGAAATGTATAAACATTGTATTATTGTATACCACCGGTACGTTGTGAGTACGTTAATAATGGGAGTTATCTTTCCTTGGATATCTAAATCAATCAAATACTATATGAACACGGGCAATTATCGTCCATGTTTGACCTCAGTATAATTTATTCATGCATAAAATGTATTAATATGTCACTCTTTGTTGCGTATTTCACCGTTAAGTAAATGTTTACATATACTCGCTCTGCTTAATCGCTTCAATCTCAAAGGGATTTTCTGGAATATGCCTAATCACGTGAGATACGCTAAATATAGCTATTTTAGATCCGAACGATCAACTTCACATCATTCGTAGGCTCTAGGTTTATCCATACTAGCCCGTAAAAAATAGGGTGGAACCTCGTCCCACTTTTCCTGTAGAAATAAAAATGGAACATGACGCGCCACCTAGCGAGCGTGGTTGTTGCTACCTCTTGTTCATTTCTTGTTATTTTATTTTACAATAAAAACAAGACAGAAATTTAATCCTGAAGTTTATTCAATTCACATTCATTCATATTAATAAACACACTTTGAGATGGATAGTTTGACACCTAATATTTTGATTGTTGATAACTATGACGTCGCAATGCATTGTTTACAACTGCGTTATATTTCCCGCGTTAAACGAATAGGCGGATCAAATGTCTCAAGTCTTGTTGTAAGCTGTTTTGACCGCTGGAACACGTCCGGATAAGTTCGGAATTTTCTAATTCTATTCTAATACCTGTTGTGGATAAATCTAGACATAAAAGTATTAAAAGTTTAATTATATAATTATCATTTATATATATGGATTAAAGTTGTTGGTCAGATTCAACAGTGTACGTACACGGTAATATATAAACTGACTTCTAACACTTCGATTAAATTACCTCATCATAACCGTTGGTTAGAAGAACTTATCACTGTTAATACCTTACCTTTGGATGACAATTAAATGCCAGAGGATTCATTTTAAAATTTCATCAGGGACGGTGGTATTTAATAGTTCTCTAAATCAACACCAGTACTAACACCCAAGCTTATTCAAACCGTCGAAGTCGATTAGTTAGTTAAATTATTGAAACTTTAAGAGATATCTCATTGGTATAATACAATTATATGACAATCAAGTAACAATATACTAGTGAGTGTAATCATGAAAAAAATACTTGTCACCAAATATGGAGGATGGACAAGTGTATAACATCTTTATAAGTTTCTTATTCTCAGTGTCTTTATCAAAAACCTTGCTAAATTACATAATGTTTTTCTGTTTCTTGTTGAAAAAAATTGCACAAGTTTAAACATGTATGGTCGAGTAAAAATATACAAAGGCAGGGGTGTTTAAATACTTAAAAATTTTGGACAATGGAAAATTTCTTTTAATCAAGTATTGCGAAAGAAATATTATTTTATGCTGATTTATGAAATTTTCAAAACTGATAAATGTAATTTGATTAATTACTCTTGCAAAGTAATTGTAATTCTTTCAATTACAACCGTAAATGTTGCAGTAAGTTTAATTCAATTGAAGCTTTTAGCAAAGTAATCGTAATTTGATCAATGACTTTGGCCATGTAATTGACGCCATCTCTAGTAGTCTCAATTCCTTGGCATGCCCGATTAAGCAAAACACTATGACCCCCCCCCCCCCCACCCCCCCACACATCTTCCCATTGGTTTAGTTTCGCATGCACGCACAGTATGCCACTTACCATGAATGAGAAATTCATTATTTTACTTATGTCTATGAACATACGAAGGCTGTTCGATACGTAAAGTGTATTATACCACAGTACGATAACGCTTTGCACGATTTCGTGGATGATGATATTCTTGAATACATGTAGCTCTATTCAATACCTTTCCACCGATATAAAAACGAGCCTTCAGCTCCACATAGTTTTAAACTTATAGTCATTTCAATAGAGCCAGTCGTTGACCACTGTTGTAAAAATGGTTGGGAAACGGGTTGAGAATATCGAAGAAATTAGAGCTTATGTAAAAGTTCGCACAAGACTCGGTTATTCGGTAATGCAGATTTTTACTGAATTGGGGGAAGTTTAGGGGTCTGATAAGGTATCTTATGAGACAGTTCGTAGGTGGAGAAAAAATTTCTGACAGGCGCAAAGTCCGTCAAAGATGCAGGAAAATCTTGCCGACCAGTGACTGTAACCGGCAAGGCAAAGGTCAGGGAAATAATTGAAAGTGATGGCAGATACACGATTCGTGATATTACCAAAGCTGTTGGCATATCACTATTGCGGGTGCATTTCATTTTAAAGCGTGTTTTTAAAGTACGAAAGATTTCTGCCAGGTGGATACCGCATATGTTGGTAGAAAGTTCTTTATTTCATATTCTTCTCAGGTGATGGTATAGCCGTACAAATTCCGGTGCCGAAGGGCAAAAGTGTTACAGGTCAATATTACTGGAATGTTGTACTAAACAAAAGCTCAAGAAATATTATCATAAACGACGCCCTGTGTCAGGATTTAGGCATGTTCGTCTATTTCATGATAATGCTCCATCACATACAGCATTTCGCAAATTCTATGGTCGTTATAACGATCTAGTTCGTCAATACAACCTCGCATTGGGTCAAATGCTGTCTGACGTGTTTCATACCGATTGTTAATCCGTTCTTGGCACACTGATTTTGACTGCGGATAACTCCGTTTACCTGATCAGGATATAGGGCTCACGGCGGGTGTGACCGGTCATCAGGGGATGCTTACTCCTCGTAGGCACCTGATCCCACCTCTGGTGTGTCCAGGGGTCCCTGTTTGCCAACTATCTATTTTGTAATGCTTGTAGGAGTTATGAGATTGATCACTGTTCGTTATCTTCACCTTGCATACATCTGAGCTTATGAAGCAATTTTTGAAGTCGGAGAAGGTTACCGTCTTGCCACACCCACCATACTCTCCAGATCTAGCCCCATGCGACTTTTTTACTTTTTCCAAAACTTAAAAAGTTCTTATCTGGTCGTCGTTACAAGTCCCGACAAACCCTTGGCTCAGCCATCAGTTAGTGCCTCAGAGGTCTACCTAAATCAGCGTACCGTGACGCATTTCAGAAATGGATTCAGAGATTGAAATTAGGTATTTCAAACCGCGGAGAATACTTTGAAGGGATGTAATGTTCATTTCACTATTTGAGTCGAATGCTTTTGAGATAGCGTACAATACACATTACATATCGAACAGCCCTCGTATATACATGTACCTGTAAGCTTGGAATCAAATGATCGTGATCAAGGTGATTAGGCTTATTAATGGATCTATATATACAAAAAATGTATCGTTACAACAACGGAACAAGATTGATACGCGTAGCCATATGTCCCCCACCGCCGTAAAAAAGTTGAAGCACAATAGTATCATAACTCCTGTAACATTTGTAGGATCAAAATTGCGGTATTGTGACTTACAATCCTGCAAAATTTGACCACAATCAATTAATCAATGCAAAATCCGCACAGTGGTCTGAGGAGTTGCGTCCACAAAGTGTTCCTATAATGTAGCATTTACAAATTCAACAAAGTCCCATAACTCCTGTCAAATTTGTGAAATTGAAATGACGACTTAATGTGATCAACTACATATGATTACTAACAATCCCGAAATCCGTTGAGCAGTTTCGGAGGAGTTGCGTCCAGAATGTGTTCCTATAGTGTAGAATGTACAAATTAAAATGTTGGGAGTTTATTATTTAGCGGAATGCAATCGAAATCTATACAAATGGAAACATTGGGGTTTCCATCTTTGGTGATTTACCTTTTCTAATTTGAAAACCAGGCGACAATAAATTAATGAAGAATATTCCAGAAAATAGGCATAAAGATAAAATATTCCAAATGAATAAGATATGACGTATTGATTTCGTGTAAATTATCGTGTTCATTACCATTTGGTACAATTCCCTACCACGTTACATTTAAGCCTGCCATTCCGAACAAACGAACTCGTAAAAGTGATACTACAGCTCATTTTCCACATTGTGATAAACTTTTATAAAATATGTATCGATAAAAATCATATTGATACTGACAAGTTATGACAATATGAATGCATTAATTAATCACTTTGGTTTTAGGTTAGTGTTTAGAACTTTAAAACCACTTTTCAATAATTTTAAAAGACATTGTTGTTATTGTTAAATGTTCTTCACTTAAATATTCGTTACTAATGATTAAGAACACACTAAACTTGCAAACGTTTAACTTTTGAAACCCACAATGACCAACCAAAGCATGAAATAACGATGATATTATAAGTTCATACAAAATTAAAATCAGATGAAAACACGATGTCATTTTACATCATACTGATATGTAAAAAAAAAAAAAAAAAATGTAAATTTATGCAAATGTGACACAAAAAATTATACATGACTGTAGAATATGGAAAAATCAAGCATAGTGTAAGGAGATGTATTGTGTTCTGTTTTTATCACTTTATTTACATGTATCAGCTGCATCAGAATAATCACAGACATCATGTAAACATGCTGGCGGTATAAAACGAAAACCGAAGTATAGATCTAACGAATTTTATCATGAAAATCCTTAACCATCGCAACATCAGCGGAGTAATAATGTTTATATATTGTAGCGGAGTAATAATGTTTATATATTGTAGCGGAGTAATAATGTTTATATATTGTAGCGGAGTAATAATGTTTATATATTGTAGTGGAGTAATAATGTTTATATATTGTAGCGGAGTAATAATGTTTATATGTTGTAGCGGAGTAATAATGTTTATATGTTGTAGCGGAGTAATAATGTTTATATGTTGTAGCGGAATAATAGTGTTTATATGTTGTAGCGGAGTAATAATGTTTATATATTGTAGCGGAGTAATAATGTTTATATATTGTAGCAGAGTAATAATGTTTATATATTGTAGCGGAGTAATAATGTTTATATATTGTAGCGGAGTAATAATGTTTATATATTGTTGCGGAGTAATAATGTTTATATATTGTAGCGGAGTAATAATGTTTATATATTGTAGCGGAGTAATAATGTTCACATAACAATACTTACATTTCCAATATTTTTGTCTTTATATATTTTCACAAATTGTCATGATGGCTATTTCCTCATGAATGCGTTGCAGTTGTCAATAATACGCGTGTGAATCTTGAAACTAGATATATTACTGGAATTCCGACAGAAATGAGAAAGTAGACCGATTCCGAAATTAACTAAATTTCGATATTCTCATTTATACCATCTTCGTAGAGTACAAAAACTTCACCCTTTTTATAGTCAGAATAAAATTCATGTAAGTATCGCGTAAACGTGCATTCCATATTTTTGTCCTCCGATTAGGATATTTCCATATATACATGTACTTGGATATATAATTATATATATGATATATAACTTGGATATAATAATAATGTGTTCATTATGTAGCCTATTGTTACCCGTGCAGTATAGATCGTCTACTCGGAGTGTTCATCTATCATTTGTGTCAGCATTATACCTGATCAAGATATACCGGTAGACAGGAGATGCTTACTTCTCCTAGATTCCACCTCTAGTATGTCCAGGGGTTCGTGTTTGCCCAACTCTCTATTTTGTATTGCTTGTAGGAGTTATGAGATTGATCACTGTTCGTTATCTTCCCCTAAGGCCATTCATTATAATGCGGGGTCTTGTGAATTGTGTGTGTGTTTTCAATACTTATACACGAATTATTCTTTGGGGGGGGGGGGGGGTACATATTATGGGTAGAAATTGTGAATAAAGAAGTTCTTCATTATACCCCAATTAGTGTGATGCGTTTTATATTACCTTATTTGGACGATGCATCTGTATATCACATTGCAACATTATGCGAAGGAATGTCACCCTCTGCAAACATGGAACACTAATGGTATTTCAAGAGTTTGAAGTCCCTGGGATGTGGGCGTGGACTCGCTTGGATTTGGGGCTATAAATAATTAAAGAATAGATCGATTAAATAAATGCACAATGTATTCTTCATTTCCGAAGCAGGTGTGTTTAGGCATCACAAAAAAAACCCATACATGATTGGTACAGCAACAAGGGATAAAACAGCCACACCGATAAAATTGTGTATGGGGCATACCTGTGCATCAAAATACACAGGTATAGTATATTACAAGGACGGGTCACATGTATATAGTTAAAGCGCAGGGGTTTCATATCTATTATATTCTCAATATATAGTTGGATAAGAAGCCCCTGAGGTTTAAGAGACTGTCTATCCTAATAATAACTGGTACATGTACTACCGTGTGTCGTAGTTGCGATCCCCACAGGTTTGGTTTGGTTGGGTGTTTTGTTTTTTTAAAGTTTACTGCTTTACCGATTTATTTTTTATCACCATTACATGTAATTGTCGACCGCATTCCACATGCTATAAAATTAATCTCCTTGAGCTATAGGATGCAATGAAGCACGGATAGTATGCGCTTGCGCGGAAATCTAGGTTGACCTGATTTTGTGCACAAAAATAGTGTAAACACGAGCCGGTGTTTTCTCCACGGCTGTCGAGGAGGTGAACAAAAGATTGTAACCTTTGTAGAAGGTAAGTGAATATAACAGTTACAGATTGTGTTTTAAAACAGTCATATGTGTTGCTTCATAACGCACAAGTTGTGAAATGTGGTCTAAAAGCCTGTCGGTATACAGAAGTGATATACCTTCGTTTCCATCCACATACCCATATAAATCAGCTGATGACATTTCGTAATGCGCATTATGCGGCTTTGTTTATATTTAAATCATGAACCACAATATATGTAAATTAACGGACATGTGTTGTCATGTGTCAATTATTTGCTGGACAATCTATGATCTTCGAAACACATGTATGTAATTCGAGTCCGTGAAATAGGTCATCGCGACGGGAAACACATGGGTCGATCAATTGTCCAGTGGCAGTCGGCCAGGGAGATGTCGGCAAGCTGTTCTGATTGTATGGAGAAGGTTAAATTACATGTATGTTTTTCTTTCTTGGTTAGACGCCAGTCTTCTTCACCGAATATTGTATCTTGATGTTACATGTACACTCTTAGGAGAAGTGTCAACTTTCGTCAAAAAATTTATGTAACTGATAACAAGTGAAAACAATTATTTCATCTTTTTTTTTTGTATCGGCGGAGGCATGCACATGCTTCGAATCGATGCAACACCTGTAGAGTTTTACCTGCTGAACGGTCCTTGGTCTCAAGTGGTCTAATGTTTACAGTGAGATTAACTTGAGGACTACCGACCACTGCCTGAAGTTCATGGTCAGTTGTTTGTCCGCTCGGATTATTTACCTAGGAACTGGAGCTTGAAAGCGATATTTTATATAATTTTACTCGGGGTATCAGATTTACAACTTGAAACAATCTCATTCTCTCCGAATCCGTCTTTTCCGTGCATTTAAGATTTTTAACAATTAGGGGTAGTTGAAATTCACACAGCCCAGCAGTTAATCTATACCACAAGGCACAATTATACAATTCATATCGTGGATTATCACTGTTTCCATGGTGTTGTGAGAGTGGACTGTTATCTCATCGTGTGCCAATTTCTGGAGTTTCTTGAACACATTTAACAATAGAATGTTATCCTAAAATATCCTGAAAATTTTGACTGATAACTATTTCCCCCGGAGTTACAAATCCATAGTTTTATCAGAAGCTAGATATGGAAACGTGAAGGTCATTGTAGAGGTGTATTAATGATTGACTTCACGGAATGTGATATCCATACATAAATAGAATGGAAATTACCATATTAAATATATTCTTTGCCAAAACATTGATCAGCTAGAGCAATTTACAGCGAGTATGCAATTTTTGATTTACATTTACTTAAAATAAAGAATTTCAAATTTTAATGTATGTTAATTTTGGAACTGACACTACCCTATTGAAATTTCCAGTACATTTACTTGGCTTTGCTTTTTTTAATCAAAAGAGCTGAACAATGTTTTGTTGGGTTTTTTGTTACATTGCTACCGGAGCCATTTATAATCTCCAACTCGTGTGTCTCCTTTTATTGAAGCTGAATCAAAATATCTTCACTCTTGAATGAAAATTATCAAATTATTTCTAGGTCAGTAGCCTTCACCGCGGGATGATTTCAGAAGTCAGTCACAGATCATTCAGTCGTTAACATTGGTGAGTCAACAACGTGTAACATTTGGAACTGTAGTGATTTTATTTTGTTCGACTTTTTATTTCGCTGAAAATATACGAATGTTTGGAATAAGCTGGGCCCGGTTTAAGGTAGGCCAGTAGTCACCAACATGGGTTACTAATCCATGCTTAAAAGGATATGCGTACAACCAGTTACCAATGTTATCTCGCTCACTGTTGAAAGAGGCTACATATGTTACATGGTGATTTACATGCGTATTGTGTTTGTTCACTACGTCCTTCACCAATCGAAAGTCAATTCCGATTTAGAATTGTTTCCGTGTGTTAACGCGAACTAAAACGGAAGCTGTCATTTATATATTTTTATTTTAAATGAAGCTTCCCCAGAGTCGATATGGCTGAGGGTCCTGGCTTCCGGATATCAGGAGAAAAATCTTGTTTGTGGTCGTTACAGTCAACACTGATGTGGTTATATAACAAAGTAAGATTCATAGTGATTTTGGGTCACTATATCAAAGGTCAAGGTCGCAAAATGTCTCCGTTCTTCCGTCCACCACATATTTCCTGTTGCAGTGACAACCTCATTATTTCGGATTTGTTGTTTTGGAGTGTAGCTTCCTCTTGGTCCTCTTTCTTTCTAGTAATAGTTAATTAGCCTCTCAGTGGTATCTGTTTCATTAGGAGACCTCTAGTTTTTGTCTTGTTATAGGGAATAACGCACGCACAAGTATATCAGATATGTCTTAAGGTATTCCATGTATAATGAAAGGATAATGAACAATTTTGAAGGATTTAGATGAACATAAAACTTTATTGTTAAATAATGATGAAAGTGAAGCAGATGAAATTCACATGACTGGTAAATGATTAGAAGCTGACCTGTTTGCACTTAAGACTTTTTGGAAGAGTTGTCTGCCCTTTGTAAAAATAAGAAAAAATCTCATTTTCTAAAACTGTGTGTGGTCAATGATTAATTTTATTTCATATTTTCATAAAAAGAAAGTGTATGTAACTTTCTACCCAAGATATTAGTATGAATATATAATTTGTTTTTAAAATATTGTAATAAAAGGTGCTTTTCCCATATACTTCAATGTTAAATTCTAGGTGAAATATATCAAGCAGTAAACAAAATTTTGAAAATTCCTACCGTGGGTTTTATTTATTTGATGAACCCTTCAAAATGATACCATGATTGCAAATATCCCACCATCCATTTATTAGATATGAAATATGGTAATTATACATTGAATACCTTAATTAATGACACGTCTTTACACTGCAGCTAGGTCAAACTTAGGTTAGGTCTGTGTACAATCCGTACCAAGTGGTGTGAGCTTCACTTTCAACTTTCGTATCATATCCAAGGAATCTCAATGTAAACTAATCTCATGTTATATAATATTATAGATATCGTAGTAAATATTACTTACACAAACAAAATGTCGATTGGCATGTTCTTTATATGAAAATTAAGGAACAAACATTGCGAATCTGTTATTTAATTGTTTTACAAGATTATTTCTTGTCAGTAAGACGACAAGGAGAAGTGAAGCTTACACAGCGCCCTCTGGTTGAGATTTCCTTTTGGGGCCAATGGTTGGTTGGTTGTATATTGAGCGGGACGCTCGAGAATTTTCACTCATATGGAGACGTCACCATTGCTGGTGCAGGACTGCAAAGTTTAGGCCTATGCAGGGCGCTTACGACCATTGAGCAGGAAGGGGTCTTTATCGTGCCACACCTGTCCTGTGCCGCGGGGCCTCAGTTTTTGCGGTTTCATCGGAAGGACCGCATTTAGTCGCCTCTCACGACAATGAAAGGGTACTGAGGACCTATTCTAACCCGAATCCCCACGGGACTTCTGGCCAATGTTTTGAATTGCAGAGTTTGGTTTGTTACAATAGGCTTCGCTCTGACACGTTTACAGCGTGGTGCATGGCGACAAAAATACACGGAAATGTCAACTGTCATATAGCAGTTGTTTTACAAAGAAAAATTAAATCTTTATGGTGCCAAAATTTTGACGATGCATATAACTGCCCTTGCATATGAAATGGAAAATAAAGTAGTGACAGAGTGACATAATTGCTAAGAATGTTTGACAATCATAAATTTCTCGGGAGCAAACGAAACCGAGAGCGACATAAATGTTGACAGTCAAAACTTTCTCTGAGTGAGAAAATGACTGTTGATGAACGGAACATCCGTACCCTCTCTATATGAGTGAACAGTTTTCGAATGGGACGTGAAACAAAGTACAGACACAAAAGATTGACCTCATTCTGACAACAGCGACCTCTACGAAACTGACTCCAATTTATGCTTTTTGAAATGAAATATGTTTTAATATTTGGTGTTCAATGTTTGGGTTTTGTGAGTTATTATTAACCTGTCCATTCTTAATAAACGAATGTGGTGTGTTATACAGTTGTTCTAGAAAACATACCGGTATACAAGTTATACGGTATTCAAATGAGGTCAAGAGAACGATTGCCAACGGTAATTAGATGATAATTAACTTGTTTGCAAGTTTTGGAGAGAACGGGAGGGAGTACTTGACAATATCGGGCGTATGTACAGCTTCGGGGTGACTATAGTGATCGCCAGCGAGCTGTAGTTATATTTAGCTGCTAAGTGACCTTGGGGGATATACATTGTGTTCATATCTAGGTCGGTAAGCAGTTTAATCTAGGAGTCACAACATGCGGTTTGGGAAGGATATTTTTAAATTATCGAGAATATCAAGCTTCGATCATGATGGACAAACAGTGAACCTCCTGATGAACTGGTTATATGTTGTGTATTTTAAACTCCATGTGCCATTTTGAATATAGCATTGTTTAGTTTGCAATTCAGGTAAGAAAAAACCCTTTAAATTATGTGCGGTTTTTGGCAGAATGTTTTACTGCGTTGTCATGAATGTCCATGACATGTATTTAAGTTTAGAAACCGGAAAATAAGATAAGGGCAAGATAATGTATTACTTTAATTATTGTAATCAATCAGCGACGACCGGGCTATCAGATTTAGACAAGTTTGGAGTACTGTAATAATGATATACATGTATCTCTGGTATCAATTGTATCTGGTGGAGGTGCACTTTATCATTCGTTAGTAATGGAAGAAATTCGTATGGATATTGCCAGGATATTGCGATCGTTGTTGGAAAACAGGGTGGGTATATATGTGTGTGTGGATATATATATATATATATATATATATATATATATATATATATATATCTGTGTGAGGGAGATACCATGCGTGCGTGTTGGAATGCACAGACGGGTCAAGGAGGCTTTGATACATATACTGAACGGACAGTCTGGTTGGCTGGTGATGTATGGTAGAACACAGGAAAGTATAAATATATACAGTGTTGGCTGATGGTGACAAGCTGTATTATTGTGAGCTTACTCATTATGGAATACAATAAACTCAGCTATGGTACACATGCTTTAGAATTGTGGAGATATTTTTACTCTGAAAAGGGATGCCGTTCTTCTCATGCTTCAGCCATTGATATATTACGGAAATACTTGTTTGTACAAATTATGACTTTACTCTGTCTAATATTATTCATGTATATTCAATGAATTTCATTCGAAATTATCAGCGAATTTAACATCCGTTAATACGAATCAGGGTTATATACCAGTACTTGTCATCTTGTGCAACGTTTAAACAGCATCTATTGGTCACCTACATTATTGTAAACGTTTTATTCACTTTATGTCCATTTCCAAGAGTACGTAGTACAATAAAATCCCGTGTCGCGAAATAATTAAATGCTATAACACGCAGTAAAATTTAAATTTGCTTTCAGTGTTCAAGTATATTTAATTTTGAGTAAAATGTGTCTAAAACGAATTTTAAGAACATGAGCACTTGAGATGATCAGATACAACCTGAAATCTGATCTGCCATTTTGAACGAGTCAGAACACTTCATGTCCCGTTGAGTTTATGGTCTGAATTTTGTAAACTTCTTTGTTCAGAGCAAAACATTTGCCCTGAATAATGTCATATCGATTATTCTCGGCAAGGGAAAGTTAGTATAGAGCAGATTGAACCGTGGAGAATCTGAGCTGCCCTGATTTCTGACCTAGTTTATCACCACTCTCCTGGGGATAAGAAGCCTACCACTTTTAACTGATGAGAATATTTAAATTGGTATTGCGTTATGTAACTTACACCTTATCTCCACAACCATACGGAGCACAGAAACATATCGAAATATACAATACAGATCCTACCAGATACCTAACGACGATATGATAAAGGATTCGGCTGCCAAACTGTTTTTATTTTCATCTTTTTTTCTGCAGTTTTGTGCGGATGATTTCACATTTTGTTGTCAAAGAAAACTACAATTTACCATGAAAAGTAACAATGTCGTAGTTTGTACACTTTGTTGACTTTCAGAATATGAACAAACACTGGATACGGCCATCTTCGCTAGTCAAGGGTTTTCAGTTCCCGCCGCTCGCTGGGAGAGTGGACCGAACTACCATGGCTAGCGAAGATTGGGCACAGCATACGTATCGTATATTGAATAGGAAGTAAGAATATCAACCGCTGTAATGCACACATTTTGAGAGTTTACGACTCTGACCGAATAACTGCGTGCGTGATATATTCTGTCACTAATTACAGATAACTGAAACCGAATGCCTATCTGGGATTCCTGTCTCCTCAATCTTTAGGAGAAAAACTGTAACATTCACTCTCAATCATGGTCAGATGTCTTCATCTTCTGAATCTGAATTTTTCTCACGCTCTACCTAACACGACATATCTCTTTCCTTCCTTGAATTTAGTTTCCCTGAGGCAAAAGCTCAACTGAACCAGTTTGTCCGTATTTTTGTAAACTTCCACACCTTCTCGAAAACCATAAAATATCTCTTAACATTTCCTAACCAGGAAAGTCAAAACTTTTGCGAAAGGTTCCATGTAAACTGAAGATGCGTGAAAGCCTCCAAATGAAAGGAAGAAAGTTTGTTCTAACCGCTACCCCTGGAACCAGGGCGGGGCCCGAGCGGGAGGTAAAATTATTTTAAAATATTTTTCTCGGTTACAAACCACCGTTTTTATCCGCCATAAACAATTTGACGTCTACCGTGCCACTGAACCTCCATATTCGAAACACCCGCGACTTTCCCTTTCTAATGCCGAGCGCTGGACTAAGGAACAGTCATTACTTGTTAGGTTGACCGTGCGACCAGGGACCTCTTGTTTGTGATTGATTGATTGATGTTTTCCGCCATACTCCACTAATTTCTAAGCTTCCATGGTCGGTGCTCAAACTTTTAAATCTAAATGAAATTTGGCACTTTTCTTCTTTCTTTTTTCCCATAAATTCTTTTTTTATAAAAAAAAAAAACCGAAGGGTAATATTATTGGATAACCAGTATGGCCTTGTGTACGATTGTTTAATTTGGTCTGACTTCCCAAGCTCAATAGGGAAAGTTCTACTCCGTCTCAGTTTTATATGCCGGTATGTTATGTAATTTTACAATCACGTGATATGATTTTTCAGACATGTTAGGTCATATAATAAAAACAAAACACCACCAGATGTCTGAATAAGCCTTAAAAAGAACGTGCACACGTGCATTATTTGACGTAGTTGGGAGCGTGTTTTTCTGAACTTGTAAACCCAATATACATGTATATCTTTTTAGAATTGTGTTGTGTTTATATCGAATGCTGAACACCACAATATATTTTATCTTGCACAAAATGATAATGTATGTATGCCTGTGACGCCATTCTGGTTCAATCAGTGACATTTGCAGTCCTATCATTCTTTTCAGTTAATGTGATAGGTTATACAGCTTGCTAGTTGTAAGGCATTTAACACACATTATGATAAAATTGTCGCGTGCTGATTTTCTGGAAAAGTTTTCTCCTGAATTTTGCTATCCCGGGAGCATGAACACGATTTGGGCTGAAAAATTTCAAATTCTATTTTTCCATTTTTAAAGTTTAAAAAATGCTTAACTAAGGTCAGCAAAAAAATGAATGTCAGTTGTCGCGGTACATGGGGATATCGAGCTCACAATTCTTTGCTATGTAAACAAGGCTAGTGTCCTGTTGTTGGTGGATTTTTTTTGGGTTTTTTTGTTGTTGTTTTTTGCACGTTTTCATAAAAAATGAATTCATTACACTTTTTACAGGCATAAGAACTTATATTTGATGTCACGACACAACAGTAATTAAACGCCATTTTCTGATTCTTAGAATTATATAAGGAACACTACCGCTTTTGTAATCTTTCTGTATGAGTGATAATCACCTTATATCACACAACGGTATTTCCGGGTTCATAAACAACGGTACTATTTCTGGGTTCATAACGTGGGTTCCGAAATACGATATGGTTAATAACTATGCAAATCATGTTGGTCAGTCACATGTTGATTGATTGATTGTTGTTTAAAGTCCCTCTCGAGAATTGTTCACTCATGTGGAGATGTCACTAAGACCAGTGAGGGGCTTCAAATTTAGGCCTATGCTCGCTGCTTACGGCTATTGAGCAGTGACGGTTCTTTAGC
This sequence comes from Ostrea edulis, assembly GCF_947568905.1. Lineage (NCBI taxonomy): Eukaryota > Metazoa > Mollusca > Bivalvia > Ostreida > Ostreidae > Ostrea > Ostrea edulis. The sequence continues at coordinate 65,583,344 of NC_079168.1, read as the reverse complement.
GTTTCCGAGTTTAAATATTTTTCTCGCCAAGGATCGGAAATATTTAAACCGGCAACTCATTTCATATGCCATAAACACTCGTTCAAGATCCTCTATTTATTAAAGAAAACGAGTTAAAAACGGCAACTACACGCCACGTCACTTCATTTACAGCCTTGAAATTTGGTCACAATTTCTCCCTCAAGAAGTTTAAGAGCGAGTTTGCATTTCAGCTGGATTGGTGCACCGTGGCCTACTTTAGGGCTAAAAGTAGGTCAAACAGTTTTCAAGATTTTGTTTCGTTATGAATACAGGTATTGCCCTGAATTGTAGTCACGAACTATCCCTCAGAGAAATACAGATTCAGTTTGCATTTTAGATTAATTGGTGCATCATGACCTACTTTTTTAGGGTTAAAAGTCGATCAAATACTTTCCTGGACTTTTTCTTATTACGATTACAGATATTGCACTGAAATTTTGTCATCACTGTCCGACGGGCGTATGCTGTACTGTTTGCGGTACTCTTATTTTTATTTTGCAGTAGATATGTATGTGTTTTGAATACTTATCATGAATTGTTAGAATTTAAATAAAATAAAAACCCACAGTCCCAAGCACGCAGTCATTTTTTCGTAATTTACGGTGTTTGCGCGAACTGGCCTCGTAGAGTGTTTCGCGAACAGTGACGTACGTTGTTCAAGATTTTGTAGAATCTCCTCACCTAAAAAGTTCCAATACGATGATTGAATTAATTCAAAAAGTTTGCATTTGAAATTGTATGAAACCGTACAAGGAGTCCAGTTTTAATCTATGCATGTACTTTAAACCTACATGAACAAATATCATCGGTTTTGTCGTTACGGAGTTATGGGAATATTTTTTTTTTTACTGATAATTAGATGGCAGCACTTTCTATGCCACGAGATATCTTCCGAGTCCAGATAAAAATTAAGGGTGGATGTACAATTATGCTGATTCACTACCCGACTAGATCCACGTGGTTCCGTGGTAGAGCGCTGATATATTCACTGCAGGTCCTTTCTGATTGGTCTGTTTTCTAGTTACCATAGTAAGCTAATAAATAGCTTGGTGTTTATGAAATGAAATAATATTGTTTACACGAGAAAGTTTTCCGAAGTAATTGTTTAACTATGAGAATATGAAATTATAAAGCACGTGTAATTTATACCCTGGTATAACAGGGTTTTTTTTCTCTCAAAAATAGAAAATCTGGAAAGTTACGATGGAATTTTGAAAATTTCTTTATTTTAAGTAAACATTGGAACTTTGAATTTTTGAAATGCTTAAAATACTAGCATTCTTTTATCTCTTTCAAAGAACGTTAACAAATTACATATATGTTCATAACATAAATCACACTGATAGCAAAGATTGAGCGATTTACGTTCAGTCAGGTACGTAAATCTGCTCACAACAAAAACAAACCGTTTTGAATATTAGAAGAAACATGCAGACGATTATTATACCTCAGTAGTTATTTTGGGAGACTGTCTGAATAAATTTGTTAACTATGTGATTATTTATGTCAGGTTTATTCCTTTCACATATAATTGGTTGAAGTTAAAGTACAAAATAAAGTTGATGTCCGAAAAGAAATTAATGAATTCATTTTTTGCAAAAATTTCTTAAAGTAAGTGAAGGGGTGTGTATAAAGCGCTTTTGAAATCACGTTCCTCCAGCAGGCGTTGTTGAACATAACCATCTACCCAGTGGTGAAATAACAACGTCAGATCACACTGTAGTAGTAGTACAATTCATGTATAAGGTCTTGTCCAATGGAAATCGTTCTGCGAGATATCGATTGATGTAGGGGACTTACTATATAAACGCTCTCTTTTACATTTCAGAGATAAGGTGAGGGAGTTCTTCTATCACAATGGATGCAGGCATGGAGCTCGACTCGGAGAAAAAAGACATTGTTGTCATCATACGATGCGTCATCGTCGTTATCGTTGGTGTCATTTGCATTGTGGGAAACATGCTTGTTATCAGAACACTCATCTTTTTCAAATATCCCAAAATCCCTATGTATATAGCCATTGGTGGCCTGGCGGCAGCGGACATGGTTCGCGCTATCTTTGAGGTGCCTTATTTTGTTATTATTTGGACAAAGAACGGCGATCTCCTAACTGTGGATTGGTGCAAAACAGTATCCTATCTGAGTGACGTCAGCATGTACGTAGCGGCCTGTCATTTAGTAGGACTGAGTGTAATCCGTTGTATTTTACTGAATGACAGAATGCATGTGCGTTCGTATGTAAAACACGCCATAATAGGTTCCCTGATTATTTGGGTAGTGATTCTCCTGATGAATATCCCCGGGATTAATACATCTTCTACGAGTATGGGTGTGTGTGTCGAGGTGGATACAGACCTAGAAACGGCCACAGAACGAAACCAATGGTTGCGACTAACGTTTTCGTATGGTTTGCCCATACTTGTCATCGGTGTGGTTTATTTCTTAACGCACTACTTTTCGAAAAAGTTCTTCGCCGAGAGTTACTCGCGAAGGGAGCGTCGTCTGTCCAGAATGGTGACGTTATTAATTCTGACTTGGGCAGTGTTCAAACTGCCGTACGAAATTACTCGTATGATTTCGTTTTATAAATCTCGAAGAGTGGAGGAAATAATCACCGAAACGCCCCCCTCGGAAATGTTAGAATATCAGGACGAGTTAGAAAAGTATTTAAACTTTGGCAAAGTAGACAAAATAATGGAATGCGTTTCGTTAGTGGACTTGGCAGCAAGACCAATAATATATAACAAATTTTCTCATTACTTTAGCAGAAGTTTTAGTGAGGTCATAAACTGTACAAGCTGTCAAAACTCCCAGTCGCCAAAGCGTGTGTATAGAAAGCAGCGCAGCGCAGACAGCAACAGTACCAATGTTACGGACCTTGATGTTGTGGAGGCACCCCTCAATATGTCCAGCATTGAAAAGTTTACCGGAAGTGATGACGAACAATTCAATAACAACCTAGGCGTCAAGGATATTTTTATTAAACACCCGGGACCGGAAGCATCTGAAGAGGACGCGATTGTAGTGTTACCGTACGACGACATCGTCGAACGAATGCCGTCATCAAATATTTAGAATGTCGGTATACATGTACAATGGAAACTGTGTATATGCCTTGCTCAACAGTTTTAATCAATTATTCTGTAATTGTTGTCATCGGGTTTTAATTCTGTATATAGTCACACCTCGTAATGAATACTGTATGATATTACGTCATGCCTTAAATCGGAATACCTCATATGTAAATGCTCAAGTCTTGCTGTAGTATGTCTATTTCTTGTAAAGGAATCCTCTTTGTTATTTGTTTTGAGGTTCACGTAAGATTTATATTGTATTACTTACATACATTTCCTTTGTGTAGGTGAATATAATTTGATATTTGGACAATACTGGTGACACAGAAGCTACGATTATTTACAAGTTCTTCTAATTGGTGCGAGAACAGCTTTATTTTTGTTATTCCAAAAATGTGCTCAATTAGTTTCTTCTTTCGGAAATATTACTTGTTGATTCAACAATTGATACGAACAGAGAGACTGCATGATGCTACAGTATACTGCTTGGTGGGTGTAACTGCCATTCACTTTATTGAATTTTACCAGTATTAATACAAGTTAGTAACACGTTCTCGGATTAATCTGCCAAATCGGCACCCACCGCTCTTTTACTTCGCAGGAAATTCCAAGTTGCCGTCTAATATACCATCGTTTGATAATTAGGGCCACAACATGCGGCGAATCCCTGTCCTTCCGCCCGTCCGTCAGTTTGTTTCAGTTGCACGCGATAACTTAGTTTGCTGGATGCGATTTTTGAAAATAAATTTTACACATACTTGAATAAGGTAGAAGTCCCCTTTCAATTTCAGATTGATCGGTTTTGTCCTTGCGGAGTTGTGGACTTGAAATTTTTCAGAATATGAAATAGATTACAGGACTTTCTATGGCACGTGATATCTTCGATTTCAGTAAAAGTTAAAGATGAATGTACCAGCCACGCCGATTCACAGTGATAGAATACCTGCTGGATATATTCGTTTCGGAAAACTTTCTGACTTTTTGTTATATTCTCAAGGAAATTTATATTGGTTTATTTTCACCTGATAGGTGAGAATCACCCATGACGAAGATCTTTCTGAAGTCTGCATGCAGACTTCAGGAAAATCTTTATTATAGGTGACTCGCCTATCAGACGAAAATAGACCTCTGAAAACTAATTCCTATGGGAAATGGTGGGCAATAATTTGCTACTGCGAACTTGGCAGATTTATCCGAGAAAATTTGGACGACTTATGGGTTGTGATCTTTTGCTGAAGACGCTGTCTTTGTTGTCACTTTGATTTTAAATCCTTTCCTATTATAAAGTCTGAGGATTCTTGACGAATTTTGGACATTTGTTGAAGTCAAGATGCAAAACCATTAATCCAAAATGCGTGAAGATGCCTCGGTTGTGCAACAATGCCTTTATTGGTGTCCTTGACATTCGGTGTCCCTGGCAGTGTTCTAAAGTCAGTGTCCTTGCAGTATTGTTAAGTGTTCTGTTGGTATTGAACTTCAGTGTAAGTGCCGATAAAGCACTGTGCAAGAGGCAGGAAACATCTTACTCGATAAGTCGGCCATCTGTCTAATTGATGGATTAATTGTAACACTTAACGAGACTTCTTTCTGCATTCAGTTGACACATCTTGATTTATCACATTGTTACACGGGAGTTTTAACACATGACTTTTGCCATTTGTATCATGAATTCTCACTTATGTTTTCATTTAATGTGTTAAAAGTTGACACAGAGGGTAGAAACATTTTCATTTGTTCTAATTTTGACAGGTGAATTAGAGACACAACACTATAGAATGTTGTGTAGACACGATAGGGCCGTATGTAAAAGTTGTTAATTGTACATTTAAGTACAAAATGCAGTGCTGGCGAGAATATAGGGCATATTTTCCTCCATTGTGTCAGTTGTGTTATATTTGACTACGAGATTTCCTTCTCTAAACATTTGGAGCACCTATTAAATAACACTTATTTAAGATGAGATTACAAATTCCATGGGAATTTGAAAGTAACTTTTCTTTGAAATTCCTGTATACGGTTGTTAGTTTCTTAATCAGTATTCATAATAACACGGGTTAAAGGTCGTTGCCGAGTGAAATGGATAGGAGCTTTCTGATTGTATTGATTGTATAATTTTGTATATAATGTGTTAAATATTAAGTTTCACATCATTGCTTAGTTGAATAAATATTAAGCATCCGAACTGTGTTTCCTACTGATGGCTAGCCTTTTCACTGTACATTGTTTTAGGTGAGATGTTCAAGTGGATGATGCCGCGTTTAAAGAGGTGAAATAATATTGTCTATTGTGTGTATGATTACTCGGTCAAGGTCTCAGCGACCGGAAGCAGGCGATGGTTTCGCGACCAATAGGCTCCCTTCACTTGAGAGTTGTGTTTCGTCACATTCATTGATGTGAGGATATGGGGTGGGAGGGTGAAAGTTGTTGGACGTTGATGAAGTGTGATTGTGTGTATAAAACCTCCAGTTGACCAAGTTCAACAACCAGCAATTATGAACGTAAATACAATTATAGCAACGTGCACGTATTTTTAATACCTAGACAAAGTGGGAACTGATAAGGGCCTAGCTTGACAACTGAGAGAGAAGCTAAGACGACAAACGGTTTACATTCCGCAATATAAGAGAGCAAAACTTAGACCGCAAATCACACCCGTCCAATACGTGAATATTTAGAAATGCAGCAGTTATAAACAAGAGTACCGCAAACGGTATATAATACGCCCGTGAAATGCTTACATGGGTGTTTTTCTTGTGCTATAACTTGTATGACTTTGCTTCAGGTAGTATCAGCCATCATGAGGCTGTGACAAACTTTCATATGAACCAAGGGTCTTAGCTTAAAAATGGAGATTTCCTCAAAATGGACCAAGTTCAACAACCTGCAATTTTTTTCAAAAATGGAAGAAAATCAAAATCCTTCCCCAGATGCACATCTTCAGTACCTATACAAACACTCCACAAAATAAGAAGGTCCTCACTTGAAAACTGTTGGAGGAGTTGGGCAGACAAATTATGTACCCTTCATAGAATATTAATTTCTAAATAGACTAAGTTCAACAACCTGTAATTTTCTCAAAAATTGCAGAAAATCAAAATCCATCCCACATATGCACATCTTCAATACCCATACAAACACTCCACAAAATAAGAAGGCTCTCACTTGAAAACTGGGAGGAGTAGGGTGGACAAATTATGTACCCTCCATATAATAATTATTTCCAAATAAAGGGGCAAAACTCCTGGTAAAAAGGTCGAAATGAATAAAAATTGCAGTATGATCCAGCGAGACCCACAAAGAAGCTACACAGCAAGTTTCAGCATGATATGTGAAAGCGAAATGAAATTATAAAGAGAAAACCCCGAACGGACGGACGGACGTACAGACATCGCTGTACCATAATACGTCCTGTCTAAAGACGGGCGTATAAAAAGGCTTAGCATTCAGATACACCATTCACTGGATAAAACGAAATCGCTTTTATAGTGTTCTTTTGGCACTTTCTCCGATATCTAAGAGTATTTAATAATTATTTAATTAGTCCGATCAATGATTAAATGATGTTTAACGTCTCGAGATTTTTTCACAAATATGGAGACGTCATTATTGCTGGTGAAGAGCTGCAAAATTGGACCAATGCTCGGAGCTTACGGCCCTTGAGCAGGGGGGATCTTTATCGTGCCACACCTGCTGTGACACAAGGCGTTGGTTTTTAGGGACCGCCCCATTTAGTCGCCTCTTATGACAAGCAAGAGGTACTAAGGATCTATAACCCCGGATCCCCACGGAATAATTAGTCCGAGGAAGATTTTGTTAAAAGCATAGGGTCTAAGATATTGGTAAAAAAAATTTGCATGTTCCAAAAAAGGTGTCGAAATTAAAGATCATATATACATGTAGATCATATATAGAAAATCGCAACAAGAGGCCCACAGGCCTTATCGGTCACCTGAATACTAGTGAAAAGGTATCACTACTACCATGGGCTATGGAATCTAGAAAAAAAATTCTGTTCTGAATATATAAGCTACAATTGTAAATTTTAATGTTCAGCAACAGTATAAAACAATATGTGTTCTTAAAACTTCACTGCCTGCAAAAGTGCATACACTGATGAAAGGATTTAAATAATAGGTGTACCAGTATTAACATTAAAACATCAAAACATATGAGATTTACAATGTAGGTATACATTGAGACCCTTAATCGATTGACATGATCAAAATCACTAATATGCACGTGCGCTTCATTGTTATTGGATAATAATAAAACGTATATAGCACTCTTGTGAATAATGGGAATGGGATGATATTCACAACATATTGCTAATACTCATGTGCATTCTCTATTAAAGGTTAATTTCCTGAAGGACCTTGATGTTTCTGATAGTAATTAAAATCTTTTAAAATCTTTTGAAGTCGATGTTTTGTGTCCTTACAATTTGTTATCTTCAAAATTACTGGTCAACACGTGCATGCATGTGTGCTGAAATCTGATTGGACGATTTTAAAATTACTGTATAACTTGCTTACAAACATTAAGAAACTTACACCGTGGGTAGACATATACCTTGACTGTTGAAAAATATCAACCAAAGTGCTGTACGTGCGTGTATATGCACATGCGTGACCTTTTCTCTCTCATTTTGATACTAATCAGAGACAAAAATGAAATGAAGTTTTTGATATAGGTTTACAATATGAATGCTATCAACAATATAGGTATGTGCGACCATTATAATCTTTACCCTCTTTCATCAGGCGTTGTTGATATATATATATATATATATATATATATATATATATATATATATTTTGAAATTTATTTGACAGATACATGTATGTGTTTGGAGTATCTACTATTATTATTAAAATTTATAAACGCGCACAATTTTACAAACAAAAATGCAATCAATGGCGCTGTACATTAAAAGATACACAAGTTTAAAACATTAATATTGACTAATTGTCAACATAGCAATGTCCATGAAGGAATGATAAGTTAGTTGAAAGCACTGATATAATACAACGATTTAAGCTGGCGCTTGAAAATATTATAATTGCTGATTGCTCTAATGTTTGTTGGAAGTTCATTCCACACGATAGGTCCCGACATGGCAAATGACCTCGAAGCAAATGTTTTGCGTTTGACTGAAGGGACATTTAGTGTTTTGCGTCATTGTTTAGGGAGCTAATGTTGTATGGTGATGTTCGAAGGCTCTGCACTTCTCTTAAGTATGCTGGGCTTTCGCTATCATTGAGACATTTAAAAACAACACATGCAACTTTAAACTTGATCCAAAAATGCACAGGTAACCAGTGTAAATGCTTTAAAGCCTCTGTAGAACTAATTAGCTTAATCAAAATCACTTACACAACGCGCGTTCAATTTTGATTGGTCAATATTTAGATAACCTGTAAATCTCGTAATAAATGAGAAAACTGGAACGATATTGACACCATAGGTACATACTACAAAAGCGGATTGGTTGGGCTGAATCACAATGGAAACCACTTTATAAATAAAGGGGGGGGGGGGCGTTTAGGGAACATTCGAATCGGTCCACGTACAATTAGATGTTGCTACTTTGCTTTGGTCTTATGAAATTACACGGGTAAAATTGACCTTTGACCTCGAAAACCAAAAGGCTTCTTATAATCATTGGAGTTATTATGTCTTCCAAGTTTGATTATTCTTGCCTTTTTTTTATCTGACCTACATGACGCAGACAGATGCACATCTATCGTGTTTGAATTATAATATATATATATATATATATAAGGTTTGATTATTCTAGCCTTATTAGTACTGTTTCTATCTTGTTTTTTGCCTATAAAATTGACCTTGACCTTTGATCTTAAAGACCACAGGCTTCTTGTCTAATCACGAGTAACATGTGACGATACTTTTAAGTACTGTTTAAATGTAATCAATCTGATTAAAAACAGATCTTTGATCCGCTATTACACAGATCGTAGCGGCTTCTTCGTGCTAGATAGTGCTATGAAATTGAACGAACAGATAGGCTAGCCCTATAAAAACTAATTTCAGGTAAATGACTTTGTGTGTGAACTGCAAAACAAGTCATTCATGATTGGTAGTGTTCCATACGGAAACTTTAAGTACACAGCATGTCTCTGAATTCAAGTGAGCATCAGAGACCAGGAAATTACGGTGCCGAAAACAGATGGGGCAATAGACTATCGCTGCCTCACTATACGTTCCTTATGATTACGGGGCGTATCAAAATGGTTTCCGGAATCTATTTGAATAATTTTGCGTTCTGTCGTAACATCCCATACGCTTGCAGACTCCCCCCAAGAGTATGATATGCTGTATTAAAATTGGGGTCAAAAGTCCAAAGATTAATTCGCGCAAGACTTCTCGTGCATCATCACAAATCTTCACACAGATGAAGCACCCTATCATCACAAATCTTCACACAGATGAAGCACCCCATCATCACAAATCTTCACACAGATGAAGCACTCCATCATCACAAATCTTCACACAGATGAAGCACTCCATCATCACAAATCTTCACACAGATGAAGCACTCCATCATCACAAATCTTCACACAAATGCAGCACCCCATCATCACAAATCTTCACACAGATGAAGCACCCCATCATCACAAATCTTCACACAGATGAAAGGATTCGCCATTTCGAAGGCAAATGTTTGGAGATTATGAGTATGATGGAAATCGATTTGAATAATGAATGCGTAGCTATAGATTAGCAGCATGGGGTCATTGAGAGAGAGAGAGAGAGAGAGAGAATCAAATTTAAGTAAATATCATATTTAAAGATACATGTATAGAATGCAATAACCATGGAGAATGTACGGTATGGCACAAAGCTTATCTGTTTTGATGAAGAGTACATTCACAGCAACCTAATGTGTTACTTATACGATATTATAATTGCGCGCTCTTCCAAGATATTTAATTCAAAGATGAAAAGGATCTGCCATTTGGAGTCAAATGTTTGGAGATTTGGAGTATGATGGAAATCGATTTGAATAATGAATGCGTAGCTATAGATTAGTAGATTAGCAACAAGAACTCTGAGAGAGAGAGAGAGAGAGAGAGAGAGAGAGAGAGTAAATGATTAAATATGCACATTTTGATATAGAGCGCTTTGCCAGACAAACAGACAGAATTTGACACTTCTCCAGAATCACTAGTCGAAATTCAACCAAACTTGCCACAATACATACTTGGGAAAAGGATGGGGAAAACTGCTAACCAGAAAGGCCAAGATTAGTACAAACGTTTCCTTAGATAAGAATAAAGATTCAAGTATATTCGATAGGGCCACAACTGGGATTTACATAGGAATAAATTTAAAAAATGAGGAGGGGGGGGGGGGGCGGAAGAAAAAAATTAAATAGGTTTTTAAATCGTAAGATCAACAAAGATGCAATTTGTCAAATCAATATGTAAGCATCCTCGTGAAGTGTACATTCAAATTTTTTCACAATATGTTGCGAATATGGTTCAAAGTTCATATAAGAATATAAATCAAACTGATGGGAAACTTCTTTAGAACAATTTTACCAATTGTCGAATCAAAATGAAAGCATCTTCACGTATTGTATTTTAGGCCAGGATTTTTTTCTTTTAAAGAATTGAGTTGAAGAGTTGAAAAGAAACTTTTAAAAAGTCTACATTAAGTGGAGTGGAGACAATAAAAAAAATTAAATTAAAATGTATATATATGCGTATACGAAAGTGAATACGCATATGTGTATAATGTGAATACAAACACTAAAAGCCTGTTAATCATTTTAATAACATGACCGTAGTTGTCGAGGAGAACAAGACAGAGGACAGTCGAATGTGCACTTTATTAGATACACAATTAGAACAAGAGACAGAAGGACGGACAGACAGACGGACAATGAGATTCCTATCAGAATTTCACGTTTCGTTTCTTAGCGTTTCTAGTGAAGATTTGTTCTCTTAATAAGAGACAGCTGTTGCATATTGGACGGACAATTGCAAACTCTTATTGTAGAGACTATAATAAGAGTTGCAATTGTCCGTGTCGATTGTGACGTCCTAATTTCCACGGTGATAGCAAACTACGTCAAGAATCGGTGTTGTTCTGTATCTCAGTTAACCTTGCAGTGTTCACAAAACAGTAGTGATTCAAAGACAGTTTCCGTACTGGAATGAAAATACAGCAACCGAATTTAACAAATTACAGAAACAGAATTTAACATCTCTACCTGCGTTCTCCATTGTCTTCTCTCCTTATCTCTTTAGGAAACTAAAATAACCTGAAAAACATTTTCATATACAAGATAGATGATAAGTTTTATTACTACTAAAAACAAACAAGACTCGATACTAATTTGTTTTATATCTAGTCGAATTTGACTGATACAATTAGAATTCAACCCAACCCCCTAACCCCCGCAACAAATTAAACCAGTTCGATAGGTCGATATAAGATAAAACTAGCATCAACAAAAGTCCTAAATATGGTAATATTTATGCTTATGCCCCTAGGGGCCCATTATTTGGCAATAAACTATCTTTATCTATATTAAGATGGACATTTTGTTAAATTATTTCATTTCATAGGGACTGGTTCACGATTTTTGATAAAAATATTTTTCATTTTTGATGCTAATCATTAACAATATAACTAATTTTCTGTTGACAGCCAAAATTTTGACCTTCTGAATGCAAGAATGAATGCAATATTTTAGCCTTAAATCTGAGTTATGTAAACAAAGATTCGAGTCTTTTTATGTAAACAAACAAACAAGTGAAATATTGATTTTGTAATATAATACATCTTAATTTTGCATAGTCACAAATTTTAACTTTTAGATGACACATTTTACCCCAAAAATGCTTGAAATGTAAAAGATATAATAAACTTAGATCGATATCCATTTCTTTTGAAAATTTCGTAAACAATTGCATACCACAATCTTTGTTTACAAAACAAGTAATAAACTTTCTAAAATGAGCTTCTGTGATAATGTATAACCTTAATTTTCATGTGAAATCTTTCAATACACTTTAGACAGTAGATTTTGATCATTAAAAGTGAAAAACAAAATTTTGGGGGAAATCGTGAATCAGTCCCTTTAATGCAGGCTAATATGAAAAATCTTGTGGATTTTATAAGAAAATGTGTCTTCCCTAACTACTTAGTATTTCAGTCAAGTTTATTCACCGATGCAGAAACGGACTTGTATTCAAAATGTTATTTAATCATTCATAATCTTTTAACACATTAAACATCAATTTTCTTCAGGTTGATTAAATCATGTCGAATTCTTCTATGTTCAACAAGAGTACCGCCAACGGTACATAATACGCCTGTGTAAAGCTATAATAGGGTGTTTTTCTTACACCATGATTTGTAGAACTTGGCTTCAGGTTGTATTAGCAATCATCAGGGTGTGACATACTTCCTTTGGATCGAAAAAACAAGACAAATCATGTACTGTCTATGTAATATTTTCACTTGGCACAAGGTGTATGTGTACCAAGTTTGATGGTCCTAGCCCCCAACGAATTGATCTGCATCCTGCTACTATGACCTTAAGAAACAATAGGCATCCTCCACTTGACATAAAGTGTATGTGTACAAAGTTTGACGGTCCTAGCCCCAACAGTTCGGTTTGTATCCTGCCTACAAGGTTTTCCTACTAAGTTATACTGTGACCTTGATCTTGAAAACAGTAGGTATCTTTCTCTCATCATGGTGATCAAATGTACCAAGTTTCAATATCCTGAAGCTTACGGTTCGGTTTGTATTCTGCTTACAAGGTTTTCCAACTAAGTGACACTGCGACCTTGACCTATTACATGGAAAAACAATTGGCATCTTCCTCTCATCATGGTGATCAAATGTACTAAGTTGAAATATCCTGCAGCTTTCGGTTGGGTTTGTATCCTGCCTACAAGGTTTTCCTTCTAAGTAATACTACGACATTGACCTTTGACCTATTACCTGGAAAAATAATAGGCATATTCCTCTCATCATGGTGATCAAATGTACCAAGTTGCAATATCTTGGAGCTTACGGTTCGGTTTGTATCCTGCCCACAAGATTTTCCTAGTAAGTGATACTACGACCTTCACCTTTGACCTTGAAAAACAAAAGGCATCTTCCTTTCACCATGGTGATCAAATGTACCAAGTTGTAAAATCCTGGAGCTTACGGTTCGGTCTGTATCCTACCCACAAGGTCCGGACAGACAAACGGACGACGCCATACCTTACTACGCCCCGTCTTCGACGGGCGTATAAAACAAATGCCCAATGTTGTCAATTAGCTTTTACAATTTTGCTTCTGCACAGGGCAGCATCGATGGAGGAAGTTAGCTCATGAGCATTTTAGCACAACAGCGCAGGATGCTACAACTAAGTATTTACTGGTTCAATACTGAACCCATTGGTGCAAACATATTACATATCTATTACTGAACCCTATCCAGTGTCAATTCAAATTTTGAAAGGGTTTGGCAGGGACTATATTTTGTGGCGGAAGGATTGATTAATCAAAAAGTTCTAAATCTGCGTGATATTACAGTTTCTGCTTCATCCAATATATCTTCTATTTTTCTACTCCTATAAGTGTATTTTAGTTTTATAATTATACCCCCCCCCCCCCGCAACAAGTTGTGGGGAGGGGGAATACTGGAATCGGGCTGTTCGTCCGTCCGTCTGTAGATGCAATGGTTTCCGGGCTCTAAAGCATTATCCTTTCCACCTACCGTCACCATATCATATATATGGACTACCCATGGGATGAAGATGTTCCCTATCGATTTTGGGGTCAAAAGATCAAAGGTCAAGCGCACGGGACATTGAAGTAGCAATATGGTTTCCGGGCTCTAAAGCGTTATCCTTTCCACCTACAGTCACCATATCATACATATGGACTACCCATGGGATGAAGATGTTCCCTATCGATTTTGGATTCCAAAGGTCAAGCGCACTGGACATCGAAGTAGCAATATGGTTTCCGGGCTCTAAAGCGTTATCCTTTCCACCTACAGTCACCATATCATACCTATGGACTACCCATGGGATGAAGATGTTCCCTATCGATTTTGGGGTCAAAAGGTCAAACGCACTGGACATCGAAGTAGCAATATGGTTTCCGGGCTCTAAAGCGTTATCCTTTCCACCTACAGTCACCATATCATACATATGGACTACCCGTGGGATGAAGATGTTCCCTATCGATTTTGGTGTCAAAAAGTCAAAGGTCAAGCGCACTGGACATTGAAGTAGCAATGTGGTTTCCGGGCTCTAAAGCGTTATCCTTTCCACCTACAGTCACCATATCATACATATGTACTACCCATCGGATAAAGATGTTCCCTATCGATTTTGGGGTCAAAAGGTCAAAGGTCAAGCGCACTGGACATCGAAGTAGCAATATGGTTTACGGGCTCTAAAGCGTTATCCTTTCCACCTACAGTCACCATATCATACATATGGACTACCCATGGGATGAAGATGTTCCCTATCGATTTTGGGGTCAAAAGGTCAAATGTCACGCGCACTGGACATCGAAGTAGCAATATGGTTTCCATTTAAATTCTTTAACGGCTTTTTTCATCGCATGGAACACCCTTTGGGAGATTGGGGTAAGCGGGGGTATTCTTAGTGAGCATTGCTCACAGTACCTCTTGTTTATGATACAAGTAGTTGAGACTTGGAACTAGATCAAATGTTGTAATTTATTAATTTGATTTATATATTTTTCCAAACAGAACACCAATTCTAAAAAAAAATGCTTAAATTAGTTTACTCGAAATTTTGTATAAAAATTCTGAATTTTCGCCATTAATTTGACATTACCCCTAATAAGTCCTTTTAAACTCTCTTTGATATCATGGAATTTTTTCGTATATCAAGTGCAAAAAAAGTAATTATCTAAAAATCTTTATTGTCAGAAGACATGATTATGTATCCATTTCATGTAATGATTAATAATAAGTGAAAGTGCAAACGGTTTTACAATTTTCAGTCACTTGGAGCTATTACGGAATTCAGTTTATGAATGTGGGTAAGAAATTTAACTTTAAAGTGATATCCAATGTTGCACATTCTATGTTGAAATGCTCAAACATTCTGTTTGGTGGTAAAGTGCCAGGGCCCAGCTAAAATTCGACCAAAAATTAATAGGAATTTTTCTGAATTCATTTCTGCATATCTTGGGAAGTATACAAAATTTCGGGATGATATTTCGTAGTAATGTAGATTGATTATGTGCGAGTATATTAGAAAACAGCGTAGAATTTTTATACCATTGGGTTTACTGTTTTTGCACCGGCGAACTTGGGTATCCTATATTTAGAGTTCTATACCTTTACTCTTTGATAGTAAATATAATTGCCTGTGATGCGCACATTCTAACGAATAGATTCGCCGATAATAAAACATGGTGTACACCGATCCCGGGTTTATTTGAAGACACAGTTGGAGGGATTTGAAATTTCGATGTATATTAAATAAATCGAGTTGCACTTCCTGTTTATAAAAAGGGGGATCTGAGAGAAAGGACCGATAACTCCTTGGAAGAGAATGGGTCTGGTCATGTATTTGTTCGGGATCACAATAGTGGTTTAAGGTTTTATTGTATGAAAATTCTTTAAAGTCCCTTTAAGGAGATACTCTACATCGTCATAATGACTGACTTCCTTTTAAAACATGGATGAAAATATAAATATTAGCAATATTTGTCTATTTATGTCAGAAATCATTGCCAAGCCGAGTAGGTTAGCACGTCAACTGCTGAACCGTAGATCAAGGGTTCGAGTCCAGCAGTGATTTAATTTTTGTCCAGATTGTTTCCACTAAAACTGCATTTTTTGACTAAATAAAGTTTTCAATTTAAAAATATTGTTGTACATATCCTCCACTTTTCACCCATATCAAATTTCTCTGGTGTAGCATTCCTCCCTAAGAACCACATATACATTTGTCGAATTAGTACGTACACATCATTCTGTTGTGTGGGTACAAGCTAATGCACATTTATTACCCCTGGGGTAAGGCGAGGCATCGATAAATTTTTAAAAATGGGTCAAAGACTCAATTGGCCGGGTTGCAATATTTAGAGTAAATAATTTGGGTAGGGATTTATTTGGTGGTAGTTATCTGGAGGACTGTTATGATTTGTTATGGCCTTAGTGTTGAAGGAGGCAGAATTGTAAAGTAAATTATCAAAACGAGTTTTGACGAGTGGAGAAAATGTTAGTTCCGTATCGGTATCGGTAAGCGGACACGATTGTTTCCGGATACAGGTACGGATTTTTGTCTTGTAAAAATGCCGATATATATATATAAAAAAAACCACATCACATATTGCCGCAGGGCTTTTATTGATTAATAAAAAAAACATGATACAGTGCTCCAAGTCGCATCTGCTATCAGGTCGCAAAATGGCGACCTAAAAATATTTCGGGTCGCCATTTTCAAATTTCTAGTCGCCATGTTCAAAATTTCTACTCGCCATAGTAAAAGCTTTTGTAAATATAAGACTTACAAGGTTTTTTTAAAAAATATGAATATCTTGAAAGTAAAAAATCAACACCATGTATACATTTTGTTTGTTTGTATTTTGAAACTGAATAGAAATGTACTGTGAAACATGCTGGATGCTAATAAGTCAAGTATTTACTCTGGCAAAAGTTGTATTGCATTGGGCCATCCTGTATATTTTACAGTACGCTTCTGGAGAAGAAACCCAGCGTTCTACACAAGGATTTGCTTTAAAGTTATCAATAAGTGGGCCTTCACTGCTTATCATGTTATGCGAATAAGAGCTCCTAGTTTTGTTGGATCTTTTGCTGAACAATTAGTACCAGCATCAATAAGAACACTACATCCCGAGTTTGATTGTCTTTGAAAATTAACAGCAACAGTTACCCCGCTCGACTTACTGCTAATAATGCAGTCACGGACAACGACATGTCTCTTACTGTTACCGTGAATAATCACATTTCCACGTTTGAAAGATGTACACTCGGTCGTGGCGAAATAAGACAATGGATGTCTAGAAATTGTGGACGTTGCTGGCTTATTGGCCTCACAAATTCTGCAAAACATTTTGCCATCACGAAAATTTCCTCCGCCATTTCAGGACTGGAGTTCTTCCTTTACTTTTGCATTTCTCTTTAGACATTGCTACGCCATCTTTTGATGCAGAACTTTCCCCGTGTGATTCTTGAATTTCTTTGTTACATGTACAAGGCTGAGGCTTCTGTTTTTTACTATTGATAAATCCAAAGTGCTCTAAACCTCGTTTTCCCGCCATCTTGATTGTTTTGACCGAGACTAAAAATATTTATTCAGACTTCCGATCCCGATTCTAAAATTTTACTGGTTGCCCAAATTTTCTTCACTCGCGAAAATGCGACTTAATTATAATCTCTAGTCGCAAAATTGATTTTCTGGACGCAAATGTGACCGTTTTACTCGCAACTTGGAGCACTGCTGGTGTATGTAATATTAAGTAATAATAACTAAAATAAACAATAACTTCAGGTGCTTGAATTGTATATGATTATATGATAAAGAAACAGAATTTCTCTATTTATATTGCAAATTTACAACTCATGCCCAGAAAATTTGACATTCATATATAATTGAATTTTTCCTCAGAGGTAGTGCAACTAAATTTAACCACAAAAGATAATCTCACTTACCTTTTTCAAGTTGAACTCTATTTTTAGTAACAACTTTTTGCTGTAGCGCCCATATTCGACAAAGGTCAGACTTCAAAAAACCTAGTGCATAACTTCAATATATATACTTACTTTCTGCAAAGTTTCAAGGTTGTACATAAAAAACTGTAGGAGGAGTTGATTTCACAAAATTTCCCCGCCCGCCCGCCCTTCACCATACTATAGACCGGATTTGCACTTCGTGCAACCCGGCCAAAAAGTAGATATGAAAATCGTTTTTAAATCTTCTTAATTGATAACCAAAAAGTTACAATTTGTCTGGTCGAGTTAATATATATAATATTCCAAAAACAAAATCACAGTGGTAGATATTGTGTATAAAGTAAAAAGCGAAAACATGAATAAACGCTTTCAATAAACTCATGTACTGCACCATGTTCAATATCATAACGTTAAAAGTATCAGTATCTATAGTTGTTCAAGTAGCGCAGAGGAAGCGCTCTCGATCGTTTCTAACCGCTGCGACCCGAGTTTGATCCCCGTGATCGGCAGTGGTTGTATGTGAGAGGGAATGGTGGTCGCCCCGCTCGGACACGTGGGTTTCCCTCCCACATAAATGACCCCCTAGCGCAAACATCCGTGCATCAAAAGGACCCTATTGGAAATAAGCTTTCGAGCTTTCATGGGTTATCATTGGTATTTATGTTTGTATTATGTATATACCAAATGAACATTTATTTATTTTTGTAGGCCTATGACGTCATTCTTTTCCTGTACGTGACACAATGCAAATGAAATACATACAAGTAAATCAATTTAGCAGTATACGTGTAAAGTCATAGTTGTGCTACATTACACTATAAGATTCAAGAGCATGAACACGATTTGAGCAGAACATTTTCAAATTTTAATTTTCTATTTTTATTGTTTACAATGCTTAACTAAAGTATTCCTAATAGTCAACTAAAATTTGAATATCAGTTGTTGAGTTACAAGTGTGATATAGTACTCACAATTCTTTGCTTTGTAAACAAGGCTCATGCCATGTTTTTGCTTACATAAACAGATTGCTTAATAGAAAATAGCATGTTTAAAATACAAAATGAGATGTGCCAAACACTAGAAAGTATTTAATTGTGTTCAGAATTGACTTCAAAATTGAACAAAAAATCTGCTTTAAACGAAACTTTTACTAAACTAAGTATACTTATATGTAACCTATGTAAACAAAACACGTGGCACGAGCCTTGTTTATGTAACACGGAATTGCTTCCATGTACCTCGACAACTGATATTCAAATATTTGCTGACCATTAGAAATACCGTATTAAGGCATTCTAAACATTAAAATTGGAAAATAAAAATAGAAAACTTTCAGCTCAAGTCGTGCCCATGCCCCTTTAAAAGTCGTTGTAAAATATTTCTCTTTCTCGCGTCTTTCGACCCGTGGGATTCGGGTTATACTATGATTAAAAATATCTCAAAAGGGACGTTAAACAATATATAATCAACCCATCTCGCGTCTTTCGATAATACTTGAGTTACATACTTTGTGGAAAAGAAATACTTTAAATTGTTTATTTCCACACACGTCCAAGAGCTCGCTTACTTCAATTTGTAGATGTTGTTTATGAACCCGGATCCTTTCCTGAAGTGTGTTTCCTGTCTCTCCGATAAATGTCCCCACATCCAGAACATGTTATAACGGATATAAGATTCTCACTTTGGCGCAACATATTATAATGGATTGCAAACTGTTTTTTCTCCCAAGTTTGGTAATGTCTTATATATAAACAGGTGCCGCAACATGGATCCTGGTATTTTGTAACTGGAATTCCTGCTGTTTCTGAAAATCGGATTTAATAAGGATTCGTCGAAGACTTTCCGCTGGTATTTTGCTGTTGCTGAACTTATGACTATGTATTTTGGGCATAGATTAATCTGTTTACAAGAGATGTTAAGATGAGAAACAATAGGTGCAATGTTTTTATCTAACCTAACAGCAAACTTATTACGATGAATGTCACCAACCTTGAGAGTCTGTCAAGTTCTCTAGGTATGGAAGCACTAGAATAATCTTGAAAGAAATGTTTGTAAAACATACCCCACCCCACCCCACCCCACCCCACCCAATGGTGCAAAATTGAAAAGGGTTATACACATGCATCACTTAGTGACACTAGTGTCAAACCAATTCAAGATATTGAGCAGACAATATCTTTCTATGTCCAAAGTGGATTGACCATATGACCTAAAATTCAGTAGGGGTAATCTACTCCTTATGATATACCACGTTTGCTGTCAATCAATCAAATGATTATTAAAGAGAGATGGACACGATTTGGGTTGAAAATTTTCAAAATTTATTAAGGTATTTCCAATGGTCAGCAAAAATTTGAAAGTTAGTTGTCGAAGTACATGGGAGATACAGAGCTCACAATTCTTTGTAATATAAACAAGGCTCGTGCCATGTTTTTCTTTACATTAGTTAAATTTACTAGTAAGTTTCGTTTAACAGATTTTGTAAATTTACAAGTTCACTCTGAACACAATTAAACAGTTTCTAAGGTTTGTCACATCTCATTTTTGTTTTAGACATAGTATTTTCTATTAAGTAAACTATATGTAAGCAAAACCATGACACGGGCCTTGTTTACATAACAGAGAATTGTGAGTGCTGTATATCACTTGTAACTCAACAACTGCTAATCAAATTTTGGTTGATCATTAGAAATACTTTGTCGTAAGAGGCGACTAAATGGGGCGGTCCTTCCGATAAGACCGCTAAACCCGAGGTCCCGTGTCACAGCAGGTGTGGCACGATAAAGACCCCGCCCTGCTCAATGGCCATAAGCGCCGAGCATAGGCCTAAATTTTGGAGCCCTTCACCGGGAGGGACGTCCCCATGAGTGAAATATTCTAGAGAGGGACGTAAAACAATATTCAAGCAATCTAACGAAACACATTTAATCAAAACTAGGAAAACTTGTTTTAGTACACAAATACTGATGTCTCCCCTTCCATTACCATGATTAAAAAAAACGTTTTTAGGAATTATCTTTAAAGCGGACAATTAAGAATTACGGCACATAACAGTTACCTATAATATATATATATATATATATATATATATATATATATATATATATATATATATATATATATATATATATATTATATATATATATATATATATGTGTGTGTGTGTGTGTGTGTGTGTGTGTGTGTGTGTGTGTGTGTGTGTGTTTCAACCAAGGAACAGTGTTGTGAACATATGGTAGTAAACTTACCAACATACTAAATAGCAAAGGCCTCCCTAACCCTAATGAAATACTTTTTTCCTTCTTTTAGACCACCCGTTCCGGATTTGGACGATCCTCCCCACATGTTGTCCGCTCAATATCTTGAGAACCATTCACTTGATCGTAATGATATTTCATATGTGGGTTGGTTATGAAAAGAAGGGGAACCCTATTGTTTTTCGGGTTAAAGGTCAAGGGTCAATCTTCTCTGGACATAGGAATATACTGTCCGCTCAATATCTTGAGAACCCAGCCATTGCTTGACATACATCATACTTGGTACACTGGTACATCTTCAGGAGTAGATGACCCCTATTGATTTTGAAGTCACATGGTCAAAGGTCAAGGGTCAAACTGGACATAAGAATATACTGTCTGTTCAATATCTTGAGAACCCTTTGCTTGACAGGCATCAAACTGGGTACACTGGTACATCATCAGAAGATGATATCTATTGATTTTGAGGTCGCGAGGTCAAAGGTCAAGGGCCAAACTGGACATAGGAATATACTGCCCGCTCAATATCTTGAGAACCCTTTGCTTGACAGACATCAAACTTGGTACACTGGTACATCTTCAGGAGAAGATGACTACTAATAATTTTGAGGTCACATGGTCAAGGGTCAAACTGGACATAGGAATATACTGTACGTTCAATATCTTGAGAAACCTTTGCTTGACAGACATTAAACTTGGTACATCTTCAGGAGTTGATGACCCCTGTTGATTTTTAGGTCACATGGTCAATCCACTCTTGACATAGGAAGATATTGTTTGCTCAATATTTTGAATTGATGATACTACTCTCAATTAAATGATGTGTGTGTATAGCCCTTTTCAAATTTTCACCATGGGGGCATATGTATTTTACAAACATCTCTTGTTTACATTTGTATTCAACATTCATTTCTTTTTCAGTACCTATCCTCAGACAATTCCACCGATGGCTGACATCAGTTGATGTTGACAAAGACCTGCGCACAATCTATCAACACTGTAGGTAGGTGTTCATGATTTGGTCCGAGATCAGAAGAGGGGATATCTGTCCGATCTTCTAAGTCCCGACAACATCAAAGTCCAGTGGATGGAGGACTTTCTCAAGGCCTTCACGCCAGGGTCTACCAAGTCCACCTGGGGTCTGCGATTAGTTTCCTGGAATTCACCGTCTCCACACACCGCAACGAAGCCACCCATGAAACGGAAGCCGCCATTGCGGAGCTTAAAAGGACACAGAGATAGTTTCTTTCCTTCATTGTTTTCTGATGTTCGTGTATACATATTTGCATCACTTATTCATGTCTGCTTTCCTTACAGACAACATGATCAAACCGGAGGAGATAGTACAAGTCATCGAAAGCGACCACGCGCGTGCCGTCCAGAAGAGGCTCTCCAGGACGACCCCGTTCACTTCCTTGGACGTACTGAGGAAATGCAGAAATTACATAATGTTTAGGCTCCTCATGGAGAACGGCCAAAGAACAGGGGCCCTGATGTCAATCACCCCCAGACTTATAAGCCAAGCAGATGTTCGCGCGGAGGGAGCCATATTAACGATAAGTTATTTTTACGATTATTTAGTTACTTTTCTTGATATTGATCTGCAGTGTTTTCTAATCATTTCTTTCTTGACAGGTGGCGAAACACAAGACTGGCTAGATGGCCCCCGCACACTTTGCCGTCATGGAACCCTTTTGGACTTGGCTAAAAAAAAATTCATGAGCGGGGTTCAGTCAAACATGCACCGAACCAACCACGCCAGCCACCTCCATCACAGCAGCTTCGTCAGAGGACCCTACAGACACCAATAGAATCGAACCAGCACCGGAATCGGAGGAGGTAAGACTCTTTCTTATATCGAAAATCTTCATTTAAAATCAAAATTACATCTTCGGTAAAAGTAGTTTATGTCTTTTTTACAGACACTTACCTCGCACGGAAGAAGATGGTTGTGCACATATTATCCCATCGGGTCACTGCAGCCAGACGCAGGCCATACTTACCCTGCAGAACACGGAGGAAGGAAGGATTCTGCTCTTGGAGTGCCAAGCACGTCTTGGAGAAGGTTACATGAAAAAGGTCACAGACCGAGTGAGGACTGAGATTAGGAAGCAACAGAGGTCCATCCCAGGGAGGTAAGCTATTTCTTAAATCGAAGATATTATTTTCAAATCATAATTACATCTTCAGTAAATGTAGTTTATGTCTATTTTACAGCAACTTATCCCAGACGCTTTAGCGGAACCGGACCGGATGGAATTCAACAAAGGACGGAACTGTTTCTTTTTCATTTTAGTGACAGTTCTTTTCTAGTAAAAAGGACTAACAGAGAAAATACGGTATTTCATTTTCTTTCAGGGTTATCAGTAGATAAATAGTCTTGAAAACTTCATGTGTTTGTAATTTTCTATTTCATTTTTGGGACAACCTCACTACATTAAAAGCCCCAAACGGACCCCATGGGGCAATAGAGTGGGGCCAGAATATTTCTCACACGGAAAGGTTCCGGTATTGTTCCATCAATTACGGCTCAGTGAGAAGTCTTAAAAAGTTGGCGCCACCCCTGATCACAAGGGACAAGTTTGCCCCACAAGGTTCGAGTTCGCCCCCTCTGAGGGCCCTCTAGCCCCATTGACTCCAGAGGGAAGGGTCCTTTAGTAAAGGGTGGCACCCTGGAAAATGTCGGCCCAAGGGGGCAAATTGGTCCCAAGGGGTCTAGGGAGATAACATAGAAGCCCCCTCCCCAAATTTGAGGTCCCTAACCCCACCCACTCTAGAGCCCCCAGACTTAAAACAGGTGAAGTGGGGGGCAAAATGGGGTTATTTTGGAGGGTTCACCTTTCGGGACCGGAAGTAATTGGGGACCCGATTTTTTAACCTGAACCCTTCGGGAGGCCCTTCGACGACTCCCTCCGAGGGTCCTCTCCCCGACTTGGGCCTTTTGGTCCCACTCGGGACCCTGGCCCCATGGGGCGAATTTGGACCCAATATGAGAGCCCTTTCACAAATTGGGATCTTCTAACTCCACCGACCCGAGAGCCACACGGCCTCCAGTAAAGGGTGGCAACCTGTGAGATCCCTTCCCCAAGTGGCCCAGCTGTTCCCATAGGGGCCTAAGGCGATCCAATGGAAGGTCTCACACCAAATTTGGGCCCTCCAGCCCCTCCCACTCTCGAGCCCCAAAACTTGCAAAAAGGGTCGAAATCGGTAAAAGGGGGCAAATTTGAGGGCTCATATATCGGGACCAGAAGTACTTGGGGACCCCATTTTTTTGCCCCTCGACGGGCCCTTTGACGACCCCCTGGAAGGGCAGGTACTAAAATAGTTTGGGGTCACAGGGCTTAACATTACCTTTTTTCTACTTGTCCATTCGGACAAGGGACAAAGATATTTACTCGTCCGAACTTCAACTTCACTTGTCCGAAAAATTTTCAAAAAAGGATATAATATTGTCAACTTGAAAACTGTATTTAATTTACTTAATATATAGTCTATTTTTATACCTGTTTGATTGATTTTTTTTTATCTTATTCTCTTGATAAAAACAACAAACGCATAAAACAAAATTTTATCTAGACTTCCTATCTTGAATCAATGACTTCGTAAAATCCATGGATGATTGAAAGTAGTACGCAATAAGTGAACACCAATCTCGATTGAGTTTGACTCAGCTAGTTTACATAGCGATTGATATCGGGATCGAAGTTCATTTTCCATGCATTACACATGTACTTCCGACTCTCAACTACCGATAAACTTTTCACAAAATTGTTTGGAGACTTCTTTACATAGAAAAGGCACTTGTCCAATCGGACAAGTGCCCATCAATATTCACTTGTCCGAAATGTTTTTCCACTGGTACCGGACAAGCGGACAAACGTTAATGTTGACCCCTGGGTCACCCTCTTAAAAGGGTCATGTCAGGGTAGGGTTTTTGGCCCTTAGCCCCCAAAAGACCTCATTGGGCCACAGAATGGGGCCAAAATATTTTTTCACCACAATGGGATCCGGTCTTGTCCCAACACGAGGGGCTCAGTCGGTAGTCTAAAAATTCTAGCCTCGCCCCCGGGAACCCCTGATTGGACCCTTTTAGGCCCCTTACACAAATTTGGGTCCTTTAGCCCCATCGACCGCAGAGCCACAATTCCTCTAGTAAAGGGTGGCAACCTGGGAAAACTCGGCCCCAAGACGGCAAATTGACCCCATAGGTATCAAGGGTGATCCCCTCGAAGACCCTCCCCAAAGGGTCTCCTAGCCCCACCCAATCTCGAGCCCCAAAACTTGAAAAAAGGGTCGAAATCGGCAAAAAGGGGCAAATTTGAGGTCTCATATCTCGGGACTGGAAGTACTTGAAGACCCCATTTTTTGCCCCTCGACCCCTCGAAGGGCCATCTGACGACCTGTGGAAGGGCAGGTCCCAACAAGAGTCAACGATAGTTTGGGGTCACCTTCTTAAAAGGGTAATGTCGGGGTGGGGTATCTGGCCTTAGTACCCAAACGACCCCATGGGGCCACAGAGTGGAGTCCCATAACTTTTTCCCACAGAAAAATTTGGGTCTGACCCCATCAAGTAGGGCTCAGTCAGCAGTCTAAAAATTCTTATCGCATCCCTGGGGACCCCTGACCTCTAGAGAGCCAATTTGCCCCACAGGGGCCGAGAACGGACCCCTCTTAGGCCCCACCCCAAATTGGGGTCCTCTAGCCCCATCGACCCCCAGAGCTACAAGTCTCCAGTAAAGGGTGTCACCCTAAAAAAAACTTTGGCCCCAAGGAGCCCTATGGTGGTCCGGATAAAAATGTCCCAAAATATATATTATTTGACCTTTCCATAAGAGGCAATTGAAAATGGAACGCGTCACACTGTCGTATCATGGTATACCCACATACTAAATATCAAAGGCCTACGTCAAAAAAAAAGTATGGTCCGGAGAAACTTTGTAGGAGAAGCGGAGGAAGAATTCACACAATATCTGGGAAGGGGAGACATAATTAGAGGATTTTTTGAGATTGATTACTGTTCGCTATCTTAACTTGTTCATGTTAGATCCGCTCTAATACTTAATCATTCTCAAAGTCAAGAATAATTCAGTATTACAATGAAGATTAGGTGATGAATCCATACTTGCGATATCTTCACATCGTCAAGGGTTTGTGCTTTGCATATTTATGTGAAGCACAACCCTCGACAGTGTGAAGATACAGCATGTATCATTTGCCTGGTGTAGGAGTTGCAATACATATTTGCATGAAATAGATCCTGAATCTTCTTTGGAGTACAAACAAGATAAAAGTACACAATGTATATAACACTATAGTTGAAAAATAATTACATAATTCAAATTTCTCAGTCTATTTTTAGACGGACGCTTTCACCTTCACGTTTTCCCTGCTCTATTCGTGGATATTTTTTTTACACTCTTTCAACTGCCGCTAGGTGGTGCTCAACGCATACAAATGAGCTCGAAGTCAACATTAATAAACTGAAGGTCTGAAGGATGTATTACGATTCGTGGGAACTGGATGAACTCTCAATAAATGTAGTGTTTGTTCACATACTTGTAGTTCTTTTAGGACATTAGAAAGTATCAAGCAATTAAATATATTTATATATATTGTTGGTCTCGCATAACTTCGTGAGGGGGAAAAATCGCTCTATAGATACGGTAAGGATATTCTTAAATATATTTTCTACCTTTCTGTACGGCGCAACATGTAACTGAATTATTTTAGATATGCACTGTACACTGCAAGTGAAGATCAATCTCATAAACCCCATAAAGAATTCAAAATCAAGAGTAGGACAAACACCAGAGATGGTATCAAATGAGAAGTAAGCATCCTCTGTTGAAAGGTCACATTTGCTGTGATCCCTCTATCTTGATCAGGTAAACGGAGTAATCCGTAGTCAAAATCAGTATGTAAAGAATGGCCTAAATGGTATGAAACACTTCAGACAACATTCGACCTTGTGGCAAGTTGTATTGGGAATAAGATCATTACTACGACCATAATAAACATTTGATATTTTATTGATATACCTGTACACAAATAACATATCTACTAAATACATTTTCACTGTAAAATAATAATTAAAAGAACAAGAGTACCACAAAACGCCCGTGAAATTGCTTACATGGGTGTTTTTCTTAAACCACGATTTGTAGAACTTTGATTCAGGTAGTATCAGCCATCATCAGGTTGTGACATACTTTCTTTGCATTGTATGAAAAAAAGGGTCTTAGCTTAAAAAACTGTAACAAGAGGTAGATAGACGATGCAAGAGCTCCGTGTGTAAAATATTTCCCCAAATTTGACCAAGTTCAGCAACCTCTCCATATTGAAATCGTTAAAGAAAATCAAAAATTGTTGAGAATTAAAATCCTCGCACTATCCACATCTTTTAAGTTATTTACAAAGACCCTAACTTCTACACTGTGAGAGGAGTTAAAAGGACAAACCAGGCTTTTTATTTTAATATAATATTTCCCCAAAACGGACTAAGTCCAACTACCTGTAATTTTCTCATAAATTCAAGATAATCAAATCCTTGCCACATGCACATCTTCCATACCCATACACTCTGTAAAATAAGAAGGTCCTCACTTGCAAACTGTGTAAAGAAAAAACAGATAAATCATGTACTCTCTATGCATTGTTTCCTCAAAACTAAGTTCAACCTGTAATTTTCTTATAAATTGAACAAAATCAGAATCCTTGCCACATGCATACCTTCAATACCCATATAAACACTCTGTAAAATAAGAAGGTTCACGCTTGGAAACTGTGGGAGGAGTTTACCGTACAGATCATGTACTTTCTATGTAATATTTCCTCAAAACGGACTACGTTCAAGAACTTGTAATTTTCTACCCCCAAAAATGAAAATCAAAATCCTTGCCACATGCACATCTTCAATACCCATACAAACACTCTGTAAAACAAGATGACCTTCACTTGAAAATTGTGGGAGGAGTTCACCGGACAAATTATGTACCCTCCATATTACAATAATTTTAAAATAAATGACCCTAACTCCTGCAAGAGAGGCTGAAATAGATCAAAATTGCAACATGATCTTGTGATCCACAAAGAATCTACATAGCAAGTTCCAGTTTGATATGAGACTTAGAAATGAAATTAGAAACAGAAAACCCCTAACGGACGGACGGACAAACGGACGTACAGTCATCGCTGTACCATGATACGTTCTGTCTAAATACGGGCGTATAAAAACAACAAAAACGAATGTGCTTCCTCCACCTGTACCGAAAACTTTTAATTGTCGTCTATACTAACTGGTTGCGTACAATAAGTGAAAAGCATCTAAAACTTTATCTAATTGTTTCTTCAAAGAAAATCAATTTCCGAAAATCAATCCACGGTATCTGTGTACTGGTAACTGGCCACAAATTATACACCATGATGCTGTCATTATGCGTGTTTAATTTCGTTTCCTGCCGATTATAAAACCGTATTTTGATTGGCTTCACGCTACAGGTTGCAACACCAATCATATGCTCCGCCTCGAACACGTTTTGTATGGTGATGCCAAGGATTAGTGCGAGGTAACGAATCAATAACCCTTGACTTGTGAAGATGCGAATCCCAGGGAGTTGCTGTATTTGCGCCTAATAATTGAAGAATTTGGTTACTAATGGACTGTATAATGCAGGACATTTTTTTATCGTCGAGACAGCGTAGTCGTAGCCAGAGGTAAACAAAGTTTATCGAAGTGATTTGAGCAGCTCCCTTATCAACCAATCAGAAGGCTTGGTTATTGAATACACAGGTATACAGGGAACTATTCTCACCCGTGACGTTAAACAAGATACAATCAATCAGTAAAACATCTAGGGACTCCGTGGCCGAGTGGTTTGAGCATCACGCTCAAAATCACACAGCCTCTGGTCGGCGCGGGTTCGAATCCCGCTCGCGCCGGTAAGTGAGAAAGTTTCCCAGTGGATTTTCGGAAGGTCGGTGGTCTCTTCCCAGGTACATTGTATCTGGGTTCTCTCTTCCACCAACAAAAACAGGGCGCCACCAGATAACTGAAAAATTGTTGAGTGTGGCGGAAAACATCTAAACAATCAATTTCCCCCGTTTTATTTTCGCCCTTGCTGTGTCTGCGCGAATTTATGACTGGACGAAATTATTTTTTCTTCTTATCTCTCTTTAAACACAAATGCGCTTGGGCGAATTTAAAACGGATCGAAACCGTCAGCAAGTGCAGAAAGGGGAACACGTGGTGAAAATAATATATAGTATGTATTAAACTGGAATTATTACTATGTAAAAATATAGTTACACTCTGAAAAGTCACAAGTAAAAGTGCTTAATTAATGGGTTTTTTTAAAATTGTGAACGCTCTCCTTGAATTTATTACTTATAAACGTACATGCACCATAGACTATATCTCTCTCTTACGTTTCTTAAACTGAATTATATAATACCATTGGCTAGAGTTCAAGATCTTTTTAGTCTCTTATAGAATCTTTTCAACAAGACTGTAGCATTATGCACAGTGTGTGAAAATAATATACAAACAATCGGATACATGTAGTGTACATAATGATCGAAGAGGAAGACTTGACTTACTGCGAGCTGCCATTGGTGTCTCGTTACGATTTCCGTATGAGTAAAGTGGGCGTTGTGGTCCTTGAATTAGTTATTCCCACGCTGACCAAAATATCCCTGAACAAACATAAATAAGTATTTGTAAGCAAGACTGCCTGGATTTGATTAAAGTTTATGATCTTACTGAAAGGATGATTTAATTATTCGGAGATGAAAAGGTTGTCTTATTACTCGACATATCAACTGTCTGTGGAGGAAGTTCGGAACGCTCCTAAGTGAAGTCGAAGACATTAATAGTGAATTGAGTTTAGAGTTTCTTTCTTATCAATCCATAGATCTTTGTCGAACTTTAGACATTGCAAGGGATCAATGCAACCTTGAAAGTGTAGACGTTAACCGGTCGCCATTTTGTGTTGGTTGTAAGTTTCAGAATATTTAAATCACTTCTTGAAAACTTTTAATACATGTATGTAGAATGAAGCAAGTTTACTATTAAATACCCTGGATTGATTTATTAATTGTATATTCTTTAACATCCCTCTCGAGAATTTTTCACTCATATGGAGACGTCACCATTGCCGGTGAAGGGCTGCAAAATATATGCCTATGCTCTGCGCTTACGGCGAGCACAGAAGAGTCTTTATCGTGCCACACCTGCTGTAACACGGGGATTCGAATTTTGCGGTCTCATCCGAAGGACCGCCCCATTTAGTCACCTCTTACGACAAGCAAGGGGGTACTGAGGACCTATTCTAACCGGGATCTCCACGTGAAAACATACACATTGAAAACTGGATGACCTAAACTACTTTCCAGGTTCAAATAAAATTTAAAAATAATCATTCTGTCATTTTCACCTTATCAATTATTTATTCTGTCCTCAAGCACTTACAATGATGTACGAGTCAATTTTAAATCCATTCCACCATGCTGTTCACAACAGTGTTCTACAAAGGATATTAGTCCCGTAAGGACGGCTGTGATATTGTGTGATGAAAAATAATTATGTGGTACAGTTAAAAACGTAGATCATTCCCTGCACAGCTTGTTTCAATGTAGTTCTAGACATGTGGCCCAAAAGCAGTTCGTACCAAATGAAGTGTGGTCAATGATATTTAACAAGTATTGCTGAATTAGCTGTTCTTCATGAGGGCATCGGCGACATTTGTGTATGTGTGCCTTTATTTGAAAACAAATATTTTGCATTATCAAGCAGGATATAACGTTATAAATTGATTATCTGGAAACAAACGTTCCTTTTCGAGGGCATATCGACGAACATTAATTTCATATTATCTTAACTTGTCATCCCATAGGTATTTGCATCATCTTGCCCCCTCCCCCTTCTTCGGAACTCCATAACCGCAGTGTAAAGTGACAAAATGTTCTCTTACATATATGTTTGTTGTAAATACTCACATTCAATACATAACGTTCAATCGACGTCATTTATTCTAACAGCCGCTCCTACTATTTTCACAAGTTTCAGTATCCGTCAAAAGATTTCTTGTAGAGAGGTTTTATATTGCAAACAATAATTCACTGTTGCTGTAACAAAGTATATTGACATCTTCTGAATGCCTTGCATAATCGCAACGTGCGAATTTATGATTTCGAATACACGAAATCCATCAGTACCAGTACACGAGAATGGTTTTAATCTCTCACAGTAAAAATATGGTAAAAAGAAATAATTGGTAACACTGAATCGTTGGTACTATGAATATGGAACGTGTTGATATAATTATATTCCTAAAGTACAGATGAAAAATGTCGACGGTTATAATTATTGAGTAAATTCGGATAGTTTAATATTTCATTAATTACGGAAAGACAGTATGCTACCACAACATCAGGCAACTTAAAATAATTCTTAAACGACCTATACCAATTGGGGTATCTTCAGTTTGTTAGTCCCCCACCTAGATAGTACTCACCCATGTGAGGCCGACAATAGGCTCAAACGTTTGAAGTAAAGGGGTTCAAAGTGTAGCATTAAAACGAATTAAACATCATTTATCTGTATTGATGTTCTTTTTTAACATAAATCTCACGATTTAGCCAGATGAGAAAAATAATAACTTGTTTTTAGACTATAAATCGAACGAATTCATGACAAGAAAACTGGGATCGTCATTGGATTCTATACAGTGTACTCCACTTATATTGAAGTGGCTTATATTGAACTATCTGTTTATATAATGAATTAAAACTAAATCCCCAATAAAGTGATTTAAATAGTTCAATATTGGTTACATTGAACTTTGGACATAATTAACAATTCAGTTCGACAACCTAGATGTCAATATATCCACAATTCCTCAACAAAGGGTAAGAATTTTTCACTCATATGGAGACGTCATCATTCCCCGGTGAAGGGCTGCAAAGTTTAGGGCTATGCTCGGCGCTTACGGCCTTTGAGCAGGGAGGGATCCTTATCGTGCCACACCTGCTGTGACACGGGACCTCAGTTTTTGCGGTCTCATCCGAAGGACCCCCCATTTAGTTGCCTCTTACGACAAGCAAGGGAGTAATGAGGATTCTAATCCGGATCCCCACGGGATTCCTTTATTTGGGAACCTATAGGAATCTGATATGCATGTAGTACTTTGATTTATAATAAATTCTTTTATTTAGACAGGATAGCACAATTAGTACAAATGACTAGTTTACATTGTGGTCCTGTATAAAACATATTCACAGACAGATAAATGAGAGAATAGAAAAATAGATAACATAATATAAAATATATACATAAAATACACACACGGTATCACTGGGGAAAAAATAAACATATACATATACAATGTATATATAATATATCTTAAACACTGAATGACACAGCGACTGTGTGAGATTGCATCAGTGTGTATAAGTAGCGCTTTAGGAGCATAACAAAACTTCCTTTTTTAGGGAAGTCGTTGTGGCAGAGTGGACTTACGCACTGGTTTGACAATCTTGCTAGACGGTGGGTGCCGTACGTCGCTGGTTCGACCCTGGGCTGGGGCGAATATATATATATACATCATATCTATGTATCACTTATTTGAGAAATAATGCTGCAAATTATTGTTGTTGTTTATTATTTATTTATCTTAAACTTAAAACAATTTATTATTGTTGTTGGGTAGTTTCATTTTGTTTTTACGACGAATTTAATCTTATTGAAATTACATCGTGACCAAGTCTGTGTGATAGCATTCATTCACACGAGCTTTTAAAAAACAACCCTATTGTCCACAAGTTTAACGTAAATACAACAACCTTGAAATGTTTTTCATATACATGTCAAAAATGAATCTACATGTTTTTCCAATGTGCGACCAGTATTCAATTTGAAACCTTTATTTACAAACACGACTACGGCGGAAAGGTACAGTCGACAGGTGTCGTGCAACGCATTCATTCATTTGTCATCACGTATCTACAATTGGCGTGTACGAGCAATAAAGCGTCCCTTTCAATAGTGTGGGTTTTTTTTGGTGTGGTGGAAATAACCGACACGCCTACATATTGATCAAGGTCTTCAAAAACATTAAATGATTAAATTTTATCTACAGTTTTACTTCGTATTTCATGTTAGCCTACATTATATTTTCAGTTCTTTTTTTACTACATTTATTTTTCTTGAACAAAAAAAAACCCTGACAGGTTTGCAATTATGGGAACACTCCCTTGCATATTTCCCCTTGTTTTCTCTTTTCAGACGTATTGCATAGCAATATACGTCTCCATACCAACCCTCAAATGTGTAATAATCTGTGTGAATAGTCCTAAGATGTACGTCAACTGTTTATACACAATATTAACCAGGTCCCATAACTCAGGAAACAATCAATAGACTGGAACAAAATTTGAACTTGATCAGTAACTTGCCATGGTAAACTTAAAGCGATGTCCCAAATATTAAATGAGTATCTGCAAGCATGATGAAAAAAGTGCAGAAAATTTCTTTAAATAACAAGATTATCATTTAAGAAATGAAAGTAATTTTTATTTGTTTTATACGATGTAAAGTAAGTTGGGGCAGTTTACGCATTATAAATTATAATTTAATTTAATAAACCGCGTTTGATATTATTTGATGAATAATTCTAAAGAAAATATCAATTTTATATGACGCGGACCAATGTCGCCGTAACAACTTATGGATGTTCTCTCCTGGTTTGAATTTTTTCAGAAGTATCAAACTTTTTTGATAAACCATTTTAACTGATACATCTTTACCCGAAAGACATTTAAAACATAAAAAAGAGTATGTTAGTGTGGACTTTAAAGAATTACAGCCCCTCAAAGTTGCCCCTTTGCTGAAACTTAATTTTTCATGAAAAATCACCAATTTTCACAAGAAACACACTATAAAACAAATATTAAGGACAGAATAATCTTGACTTTCTTTGATTTTATGAAAATTAAACATAATTGATTATTTCAATAACTTTTACATAAAATATATCACCAATTCTACAAAAAATCAAGTATTAATTAACATAATTGGATAAAATATCACACAAATTTGAAGACCTATTTCATAAAAAAAAAATCAACCTTGGGAGAATATCTGTATCAAACTTTTTCTGAAATTACTAATGTAGATTTGAATAATATTTTTGCTTATTCTAAATGAAAAAAATGTGTGGGGTAGTGTACATTGGAACAAAGATTTGAACCATTTTGTGTCCCCACCCCCTTCTTACACTGACATACATTCTTGAAAATACGGATGTATATTTAATTGCTGTTATAAACTTTAGAAATTCATTTCAAAATTAAGGATTATCTCCCTCATGCATAGCTCTTATCCTTGGACGAATTTGGCTCCACTTTTTTGGCACGCTGGTTTTGGCTATATTTAGCTCTAAAACTTCATAGTTATTTCGGATTTCAAACATTTCGGTTGAGCATCACTGAAGAGACATTATTTGTCGAAATGCGCATCTGGTGCATCAAAATTGGTACCGTATAAGTTTTACATTCTAAACAATAACAATATACGATTTGTTATAAAATGTTTATTTTTCAATTCATATTTACAAATTCTATACATTTATTTCATTATATGATAAATAATCAGAAAACAAAATAATATATGCATATGTACAATACTAATTCATTTATAACTAAAGAATGTGTAAAACATATGCCCCTTCATCAGCATTTTCTAATTTCCATGCACTGTGACTTTGATCTTTGACCTTCTGACCCCCAAATTGATAGGCATTTTCCCTTCTTTGTATGTATCCATATGTCCAAATTTGGTTTGAATAGAATGCAGAGTACTTGAGTCAACTTCCATGTAGCCATGAGGAAGAAATCTGCACTTCCTGGTATGGTTCCTCATATGATGATATCACGACTCATCCCTCTCACTGTGGTTACCAAATGGATGTAGCTAAAAAGCAAACATTGGAACTCAATTTCTGTCAATACTGTAAATTCTTAACAATAGAACAGAAGATAGTATTAGGTTTACCACCAGACTGTTAATACACCAACTTCAACTAACTCCAATATTTGGCTAGCCAGGGATTATGTTTTAATGCCCTGCTCAACGAATTGTTACTCTTAAAGAATTTCTTATGCAAAATGTCATATATGAATTTGTTTGTGCATAAATAACTGTTTATGAAATATATGCTGAAATTCTAATCAGGATTATTTTAAAATGTGCATTTTCAATACCCTATAAACAAATTTTAACATTAAAACTTTTTGACAATTACACTTTAAAGGAATAATTAAAATAAAATTTTGATAAAATAATTTAATTTTCCAGAACTGATCAGAAACAAATTATCGATGTAGTAGCCCAATAGAAACATATTTATACATGTATATATAGTCAACAAAATTATCTTTTGTTTTAATTAATTTGTACACGAACGGCGCACCATAGTTCTTTAGATGGGAGAAACCCCCTTTCCCCTTTGAATTCTTTTTAATGAATTAAATTCGCTGTATACGTTGGCGATTTTTTAAAACAATGATATAAATTACACTTTTTAATCAAAATGATGCTTCGATAATGATACATTGAACGTTAGGAGCGAGATTCGCTCATGACCGACTAGGCGGGATCGGGAAAATCGCAGATCAAGTTAATATCTATTAGTTTGTAGATTTTATTTTCATAAAAAAAACTGTCTTGCATATTTAAAAGCTTACAAATTCATTCAACACTATATCAGCAACTCTGGTTCGGGAACTATACATCGCTTACATTCTTCCATTCTCCCCTCTCGTCTGACACTATGTACAGCACACGTACTGCGTCACCATGTGTGTGGTTGTGCCTGCTTGTCTGTAATTTTCTTTGTCTGCCACTCACTTGTGAGAATATCGGATGCAGTCTGATCTATAACTGCCGTTTTACTTCTAACGAATCGTCCATGTATGTTTCTGGACTGCTTTAGAATAGACTAAATGCGACATCGTACAGTGTGCGTCTTCGAGCTCGAGTTTGTTTACAATCGTAACGTCATCATGAATGTCGTAAAATGAGGGAAAAAAGTATATAAAAAAAAAAAAAAAAATGTCATGTTTTAATTAATTTTTGTTAGTTTATTAGCATATACTTAAAAACAAAAACACATATTAATGTTCTACTTTGTGTATACGAAATCCTCATAGTTACGACTTTAAGGTAATTCCCCATACCCATCTCAATTCTGCAAAATCCAACAGATTTCTATTAAATTTTGCATAAATGTTGTCAAGGATATATATTGAATAGATACATTTTTAATAATGGTTCTTTCGGCCCCATTCTATATATAGCAATTGCTAAAAATAGATCATGTCACGCAAAAATACACAATATACAGTACTTATATCGAAGTTTTGAGTTGCAAAATTTATGCAAAAGGTGGGGAAAGTTTTTATTTCCCAAATCTGATAAAATGCTCATCAATAGAATGTCTTTTCATAATTTTTCATTTCCCGACCTTTTATTTTGACCGCAGGTGGATAAAATGCATATATAATACTGGGGAATTTGACTTACGTGCAGGGTGTGTTTAGGGAGTCATTGGAATAAAAACTTTCAGATTTCCGTTACATTTCACTAAGTTTGAACTCTGCGATTTCCCTATAATTTGACACAAAAACTGTAGGGGGTATCGGCCATTTTAAGAGCGTACAAGCCTCATCTATACCAAAATCCT
The DNA here is from genome assembly GCF_947568905.1 of Ostrea edulis. Taxonomy (NCBI): domain Eukaryota; kingdom Metazoa; phylum Mollusca; class Bivalvia; order Ostreida; family Ostreidae; genus Ostrea; species Ostrea edulis. The sequence continues at coordinate 65,546,539 of NC_079168.1, read as the reverse complement.
TTAAAAATCCTATTTTTAAAAATATGCACGGAATGAAAAGTTTTTCCAGTTTTATATATTCAATGCATACCATAGTAAAGTATCGTTTTAGACGAAAAATATAGATGGCTTTTTGAAAAATTAAATCCATGAATTACAAAAAGAAAGAAAAAAGTATCTGTTTACAACGCTACAGATCACAAAGGTTCGGGATCAAGATTTGAAAAATACCTAGAACCACAATGCGCACGCGTGATCGCGGGTTTTAGTAATCGCGCCAGGGAAATCCTATTCCTATTATTTTCCTCGATATAATCGATCGGATGAAGCACCATACAGAGCGTATCATCACAGAAAGCATCACCCAGAGGGTATCACCACAGAATTACCATGAAAACCAATCGGATCTTAGCAGAAGCCAATTTTCTGGACTATTTTTCTAATAATCTAAGTTATTTTATAGGGAAAATCTTCTCCTGAACCACTGAACCAGAAAAGTTCTAATTGATATGAAAGCTTCCTGACATAGAGCAGACCCAGGTTAGTGCAAATCATGGTTCTTGGGGGTAGGTTGGGGTCGCAGTAGGGGACGAAAGTGTTATATGTTCATATTTTTTTTGGGGGGGGGGGACTTTAAAATGTCCCTTGAACTATTTAAGCTAGTACTTTCATATTTTGAATATACATTCTTTATAGAAAGACCCTTTCATGTTATACAATGGTGTGTGTGTTTAGTGACTTTGAGATAGAGATTTCCTATTTTGTATGTGTGTGTACACACACCCACACTCATATACATATAAGGGTCCTTCTTCAATTTGATCACAGACACTACAAATATATATATACGTATATATATATATCATACCACGATATTTGACCTTGTGACCTTGGTTTATCCAGAACCATGAGAACAGCAAGATCATGTTTGTCACATTGATGTTGAATCATATCATTGTTATGTGAATTCATCTTCAGTTATGTTGTGATCCTTTAGTGTGATTGTGAAATGAAAAAATCACGGTGAAAATAAGATTAAAAAAAGAATCTTTCATAACTCACAACATCTGAAGAATAGCAGAGCCAAGGTGACTCAGGTGATTGATGTGGCCCATAGGCCTCTTGAGTTATAGTTGCAGTCCATTTGTTTCAGATCATATCTTGTTTTGCATCATTTGCTACAAAAGTCTTAAAAATGGTTATTTAGTGTTAGTATTTGAATAAGTAAACAGTACCTAAAATTTTGAGGGTCTTTCTTATAGAAACACCAGTCTGTGCATTTTTTATGGTCCCCGAAGACATGTGGTACTATTTGTTCAAGGCCTTCCTGGATGTCCTGACTGGATTTGGCTTTAGCAATTGTGTATGTGAAGCACCTGACCAGGTATGGTATCAATGATGGAGTCTTAAGTTCTTTAAAAAAATTTGATAACGAATACAGTTTTTTAGAAAAGCCTTTCTTCATATGATTCCTGTCATCTTTCTTCTTTAGTTCAGGAAAGTCCACTCTTAGTCTTGAGGTAGTGAGTCATTGTCAGCATGAAGTACATGAACTGGGTGTCCGCTGTCTTTCATTTTGTGTAGCATGGACATTGCCATATCAGGCTCCATGGCTTTGCTGGATCCTTCCCAATTTTTGGAGCAAACATGTACAGGTAAGGGTCCTTCTTCAATTTGATCACAGACACTACAACATTTTGTTCTGGTTTCAAATTGAAGAATCTTCCCTGTCTGCTTACCCATCATAGCACCATGCCCTGTGAATATTTGTAAAACATTTTAAATCCAGTGCGTATGCAAAATATAATTTGTTTATCAGTGATCAGGCTATTCCAAAATGTAGATATTTGGAGATCACTCTTCAGATAAATATGAATATAAAAGATAAGAAAAATCAAATCTGTCAAAATGATAAGAATTGGAGCTTTTCTGATCGCCTGTTGTAGGTCGTCTGTCTGAGAACTTTTCACATTTTCGACTTCTACTACCGAACCTTTGGGCCATCCTCAACCAAACTTAGCAAAAAGCATCCTAGGGTAAAGGACTTCAAGTTTGTTCAAATGAAGGGTCACGCCCCCTTCAAAGAGGAGATAATTGCAAAATAGGGTGGGGTCATTAAAAAATCTAGGAAAGTACAAATTTACATGAATATATCCTGAAATGGTGCAGATTCAAATTTGTTAAAATCATGACCCCTGGGGGTAGGAGGGGGGTCTAAATAGGGGATAAAAATTTTCATCCAGATATTCAGGGAAAATCTTCTTCTCAAGAACCACTGGGCCAGAAAAGTTAACATTTACATGAAAGATTCCTGTCATTCAGATTCAAGTTTGTAAAAATTATGCCCCCCCCCCCATGGTAGGTTTGTCAAATTGAGCCACAATAGAAATCAAAAGTTTTACATGCGATTATATAGGGGAAACCTTTAAATATGGGTCAAGGGGACCCAGGTGAGCGATATGGTCCGTGGGTCTATTGTTGAATATCTTCAGAAATATTCAAGGTAGAGCTTTCATATTTTGTATATAAATTTTCTATGTCATACCCTTGTGATGCATGATTTTTCATCACATTAAATTCCAATGCTCATTTTATCATTATAGATTTGTTACGAGAGAAAACTTGCCTGAATTACTGTTGTAGTTCCAACCTGTTCCACGAGTTTGCTAGCCAGCATCATAGCTACATTCAAGACAATCTGACATGTCAGCCTCTTTTTCCATAGCATTACTACATGACCTTCGAGCTTCGGCTTCAATTTTCTCTCCAACAATCATTTGCTTCTTTGCAATAGTCTTTTGATTTATTGGTGGTAAATTACATGCTGTCAGAAAATTATTGACGTGGCTTGGACCCATACCAGAGTTTATCATGCCTGAAATATGAATGTTCCTTAATAAATGTGATGTACAATAAGAAAAATTTCTATTTATTTTTGTTTGTTATTGTCATTGATAAGTAGCTACTTTGAAAACGATGCTGTGGTGGATCCAAATTATTTAAGTGGGGCACATGTGAAAATCGAAGTATTAGCCACATTACTTGGGCAATTTGGGTGCCAAACTGAAGTTTTAACTCATATTTTGTATATTTGAGGCATTTACATTACACCCCCCCCCCCCGCTAAATCCGCCGCTCTCTGGGGAAGGGAGTTTGTAACTCCACCTCTTAGATTTTGTTTTTTATTTCAAGACAATTGTATTATTAGTAGACCATACTGTGGTCCATATCTAGCATTAATTAACATCATGCGAATGTTTGGGAGTTAAATATTTAACGTATGTCTTGATAGAGATATTACTAGGAAATACATGATAATTTTTATTTTGCAATAGGCCTAATTGCGTCCCTTGAATTTTGACGTCATTAGAAAATGTGACGTGTTTGTCTGTGTGATGGGGATTTGTGTTTACTATAAACGAATTGCATTGAACAGTAGCCTATTGAAATTGAAAGGATTACATCAAACCAAAACAACTTGTGTCGTAAAAGGGGACGTTGTTGGATCATGTGTTATGTGATAGGCCTAGTCTGGAATGTGTTTACATTTAAACATGTGGAAGTGAGGGGTGTGGACATGTTTTTTTGTTTTTTGTTTTTTTTAACTAAGAGTTTGAAGGCTAACAACAACCTGGTGAGCTCGAGACATGGGTGTGATTGTGACTTTTAGGGTAGTCCGGAAAAGCGGGTCGATCTTGGGCAGTTTTTGTTTTCAAAACATGGCATCGGAAGACGATTTAACCTCCATGTGCTTAATTCCACAATTAAAAGCATTTTTAAATGAAAGGTGTGTAAAAATGTCTGGATACAGGAAAAATTCAGCTCGCGAAGCTATATATTTTGACGCAAGCTCTTCTCAGCTTTGGGAATTTCCTGGCTGACAGCAGTGGGGAAAAATCCACCACATTTCCATTAAAATCTATCAGTTGTGGATATTTCTGCGTATTATATTTCTTTCTTGAGTCATTACTACAGTCTACTGCAATGCAATGATAGTACACCATTGTTAAAATCGGGTGAATCGATCACGACAAAAGTTGCAGAACTGGTATTATTTACCAACATGCCCAAATTTTCGCATACTCTGGGTCTCGCGAGACTTTGAAAGGGGAAAGTAAAATTTAAAACCGAGACGGAAAAAGTAGTCGCGATCTTGCGTATTGATATCGAATCCGCCGTGTCCATCTCGTTTTCCAGTACATATTTTTTTTAATACGGTGACAGGACCGACAGGAAATATCAAAAATGCTGGCGAGGCAATACCGCTGTTCTCTATGAATGTCTCGCAGGTGAAGAAGAGAGCTGCACTCATCACACTCCAGTTGGTCAGCTATTAGCTGCAGTTCTACAACTCGCCGTCCGTGTCTCTATTCGTCGTTGCGATCATTTTTAAGAGTTATTTCATTTGCAATAATATTTGTGTCATTAAAGACGCAGTCAGTGTCTAGGCCTAGTGCATGATTCACACATGTAGATTTACTGTAATTATGATCGGAATGATTTTCTTTCGATTTGTGATGGAATTTATTAAAGTTTCTTAACTTTTGGAGTTTTATACCTTTTTTCTTACTGATATATCGTCCCCGATGATCACGATAGGACTTATCATCGTCTGCCATATTCCGTCGGGATCGGAGATGACGTAATAACGTAACGCGTAAATAACGTTCCTAGCGTTATTTGACGTGGTACGGGGAATTACCTTAAAAAGTATGGAGACTCACTTGCGGTAAAATCACCACGAGAGTACATCCTTAACGACCAAACGCACAATCTCTCACCAGAGGACGTTACGCTACGCTCCACAAGGTGAAGCTTGCGTAGCGCGCCCTCTGGTGAGAGAATGCTAAACGCATTGTGAATTTGTGACGTCATTCCTATAACGTCATATAGCGGGAATAAAGAGCAACTTTGTTTATACGATATAAAGAATGTTGATAAAGTCAAATGAACCAATCAAATTGCGTGTAGCAAGGAAAATCAAATTATTTAAATATAAACAAGACTCGATTCTTGTTTACATACACGTAACACAGAATTAAGGCTTATCCTTGTATTAAGACGGCCTATTGGTTGTCAAATTTAAATGAGTTACATTTTAATGTTTAACATAAAATATCTTTCAACGTCGCTTTCATGTTTAGAAACGTGTTCTTGTGGAATATTTCGGACTAGTGGAATATCAGCGGAAAAGCTCGTAGAGAGAGTATTACATGTACGGTCACTGTTGAGGCAGAGGTAATGACCGAATGATCAAAGAAGATGTGAACAAACGTGAATGCTATCTTAACGATCATCTGAACACATACAATGAATGTCTTTAAGTCTTCAGGGCGATGATCCATTTTCTCACCAGCAGAACGAATCAAATCTCTTACAGTGATCCTCGGATGACAATTACATATGTAGGGTCCTTATGGGTATGTCTAGATTTCATTAAGGTCCTGAAATTTTGGTTGGTTGGTTGTATATTGTTTAACTCGAGAATTTTTCACTGAACATGGAGACGTCGCCATTGCCGGTGAAGGGCTGCAAAATTTAGGCCTATGCTTGGTGTTTCCGGCCCTTGAGCAGGGACGGATCTTTATCGCGCCACACCTTCTGTGATACGGAACCTCGGTTTTTGCGGTCTCAACCGAAGGACCTCCCCATTTAGTCGCCTCTTATGACAAGTAAGGGGTAATTAAGGATCTGTTCTAACCCGGATTCCAACGAGAATCCAGAAATGTTGTATTTAATTTGTCTTGATTTATTGTCACATGACGATTTAGCCATCTAGTTGTGACTGTCTTGTAGTCTCGGGATATGTAAATGTATATAAAAGAGCTATGGACTCCAGGAATTACGTTAAAGAAAGGTGAAGATAACGAACATAGATCAATATCATATCTCTGTAAGGAAGTAATGAAGTACAGAAACATCTGAACGTTTACATCGTATAGCAACGCATGAAATAAAATTTCAGGATTGTCTCCATGACTTTGAGTAATTAGATACACACCACACATATTTTGCTTAGAATTGTGACAAGAGCGTAAATCAGCAAGATGGGACGTGACGTCTGATAACATTACTGGAAAAATAGGACTTGTACCAAATGCATTTAACGTCCACGTAGAGTCTCAATCAAAGAATCTACAGTTGCAATACTTGCTAATGATGCAATTTACATGTATCATGTCTTACAAGAATTCTTCACTCTTATTGAAGTGCCACAATTTTCGACCTGTCGGTAGTCAGGGCGTAGCGGTGAGAGAGGTAAGTGAGAGGGACTGTCGACCTGTGACACCATTCTTACATTTCTATTAGAAGTATCTTCGTGCAATTTTCTTTTTGAAATTACTGCATCTCGGTTTTACCATTTGATTTATTTTCATATCTCCACATTATTAAGCCTAAGAGCACACTTTCACAAAGATGTCAGACATCGACGATTCTAACGACAGCTCTTGGGAGGACATTGCTATCCATAAAGTCTTCAGAAATCAGATTAGCTGTCAAACTGAAATGCATTTAGAATTTATGGCCGATTGTTCAGATATGATACGTAAACAAATAGAGGTTACGACGACATTATGTTCTCCAAAAGCGTTGGTTGAATAATGCTGAGCTTTTCCGTTTCTTTTCGAGACACTCACACTCTTGTAAACACTTTTCACTACAGTCTTCTTATTATATTTTGAATTATTAAAATCCAAAATTTTAATCGGAGTAGATTATATTTCCCCTTGGGAGATGTGTTTTAAAGAGATAGAAGCTGTTCTAAATAAAAAAGTTTTACTGATTTTGAGATGCATCAGAATCAATGTTACACATTTTTATAGAAATATTTCTTTGTTTCTATATTAGATATCGGCCGCGGTAGCTGTGTGGTAGAGTGTTCGCTTCGTAACTGGGAGGTCGTTCGTTAGACTGAGCCCGCTCGTGCCATGGCCGCGTCAAATCTAAGACAGTGATTGCTCCTTCGCCAAACGCTCGGCATTTAGAAGAATCACGGGTCTTTTGGATACGACCTTAAAATTAAACGTCCCATGTCACGATAGACGTTGTTGCCCTAAGCGCCCAATCTAATTAAAATCAGACTTCTTAGATCCGCGCCGTATACTCTACATAGCGATTCTGAGCGTGTTCTATGATCTGATTTTAATTAGATTGCCTAAGCGCTAAGCATAAATCTAAATTTGTGGTACTTCACCTACAGCTGGTGACGACTCGATATGACTGAAAAAATAAAAACGGGACGTAAAACAACCACAATCAATAAATCTATGAAGGATATATTATTAAAAGGACAAATTAAACTGAATGAATATATATAAATTCTAGAGATGAATGTTTATCGTTCCATGCACATTAACCATCATTTCAATTAATCTATTGTGTAAAGCAATGCATTTTCACTACTAGTATTTGAACCATAACACCATTCTAGAAGAACCAATTAAAGTCCCGGTCCTAGAGGAGATCAATTTCGTCATTTCTATCACAAACGTAATAATGGAGGGGACCTCCATTATTACTATCTTAAAAGAAGCCATTTTGAAAAATATAATAATATCATTCTCAGTTCTGACTATATGAGTCACAGAGCCCCAGGTCCCCTACCTCAGGTCCCCTACCTCAGGGTCCATGAATTTCACAATGTCCGTTGTGCTTTCTCTCCTCATTTTAAAATCATATTTAGGTTACTATTTCAAAGTACACAGTTTGGTAGTTTAATTGTTTGTTGTATATTGTTAAACGTCCCTCTCGAAAATCTTTCACTTACATGGAGGCGTCACCATTGCCGGTGAAGGGCTGCAAAAGTTAGACCTTATGACCATTGAGCAGGGAGGGATCTTTATCGTGTCACACCTGCTGTGACACGGGACTTCGGTTTTTACCGTCTCATCCGAAGGGCCGGGCGGTCATTTAGTTATCTATTACAACAAGCAAGGGGTACTGAGGACCTATTCTAATTTGGATCCCCACAGGAACGGTAGTTTGATGTATAGGAAGGACACAAGAAGATTGTGAAAGAAACATTGCAATGTTTCCACATGAGCCATGTATACCGGCCCTACCACCAAATTACATGACCCAGAAGTGGTCAATAATTTCCCATTTTGTTGAGGTCTATCTGCTAATCATGACTGTACACACTGTACATCATGTCAGCTAGATTTCGCAGAGTAATGGAATTTTGAAAGATTACAATCTATTTGGGTTTTTACTCACCCCTTAGTTCCTGGTTAGTGAAGAAGGGGGGGGGGGGGGCACGGGAACAAAAATATCACCCTTAACCATATTACCACATGTTAATTTAGATAAAAATAGCCCGTAGTATTTGAGAAGTTGTCACTGTTCAAATGAAAAGGTGAAGATAACGAAGTGATCAATCTCATAACTCCTATGAGGAATATAAAATTAATGATTTAGCAAACACGGACCCCTGGGCACACCAGAGGTGGGATCAGGTGCCTAGTAGGAGTTACATGTAGCATCCCCTGTCAACGGGTCACACTCGTTGTGAGCCCTATATCTTGATCAGGTAAACAGATTAACCCGTAGTCAAAATCAGTGTGTAAAGAACAGCCTAACAGTTTGTATGAAGCATGTCGGACATCATTTGACCCAATGATATTTCAATGACCCAATCTCATTTTAAACGTGTCCATCGTGCTGTCTAACATTTTCATAACTTCTTCTCCGTACTGTTAGACCATTGTTGTTTTGGGGTGTTTTTCGTTATAAACGAACATACTTGTAACAGTGGTATGAAACACGTCAGACAGCATTTGACCCAATGGCAGGTTGTATTGTCAAACTAGATCGTTATAGCGACCATAAAATTTACAAAATACTGATTTCAAATGAGACTGTTGAAACCCCTGTAACATCAACTTGTTTGTCAGTAGTTTGCTTCCATTTAAAACCTGATCATACGCAGAACAAGCTCTTGCGTATCGAATTAGTTGGGAGACATAAACACCATATGCAGGTGATAATGGAATATTGCAACATAAATATGGAAAGTTGACAATGGAGAAACTGAAATCATCCTGTTTGTCAAAAAGTCGAGTTGTTAGTATGCCGTTATCAGATATGTTCAATAAAATATCTTAATTATGAAACAGATATGGAAGACTGTGGTTGTGGTGTCTTTTATTTCGGGTTCAGTAGGATATATCGAATGGACATATGAACGAAAAATTAATATTGTTGATAAATGAAAGGCGAAGCTTACGAACAATGATCAATCTCATAACTCCTATAAGCAATACAAAAGAGAGTTGGGCAAACACGGACCCCTGGATACACCAGAGGTGGGATAAGGTACGTAGGAGGAGTAAGCATCCCCTGTCGATCGGTCACACCTGCGGTGAGCCCTGTATCTTAAAACGTCATCGATTTATCTAAATGTTGAGCTGAAGGTCACAAGATTTTTTTTAAATATCATATAGAAGCTTTTGAATAAATTCTACCTCATAAGAATATGAAAACAGGCCAGCTAATAAAGGAGCACAATTCGTGTCTATGAGAATTCCGACAGACTGAAGATCTGATCACCAAATACTGCGAAGATATTGTCAATGTTAACGCACGACGGATGACGACGAATTAAAAGTAAAAACAGATTGTGGCTGTTTATAAAAGATGATTTTCACACTGAAGCATTCAGTTTGAAAGAAGCTTTCATTATACCAAGAACATATTTGTTGTGTAATATTCAAGTGACTGTTAAGACTCCTATATGTAAAACTTATACGGTACCAATTATGATGCACCAGATGAGCATTTCAACAAATAATGTCTCTTCAGTGATGCTCAACCGAAATCCGAAATAACAGTAAAGTTGTAGACCCTAAGAGCTATTTTAAGGAAAAGCAGAGTGCCAAAAAAGTGGAGCCAAATTCTTCTAAGGATAAGAGCTATGCACGAGGGAGATAATCCTTAATTTTGAAATGAATTTCTAAATTTTATCACAGCAATTAAATATACATTCGTATTTTCAAGTATATATGTTGTGCCATTCAGTGGGTATAAATATATATATATATCTAATCTTAATTACTTCTAAACAATTAATCGAGAGGTATCCTAAGGATGAACTGTAGTTTTAAAAGTTAGGTGCCTGTATCATAACTTATATACGTAAATGTAACAATGCGATTACTGCAGTTCTCGTAACATTAATAGTTACTGCCATGATTGTACTCATTTCAATCTAATTAAAATCAGATCTTCTCTAATCGTTACACTGGACATTGCGTTTAAGGTCATGTTATTTCACCTTTCACAATTGACCAATCAAATGACGGCTTCCGATAACATGAAATTTAGATGTGATATCGGAACATCCTTGGTATTTAACGTAAGCACGGGAATAAATGCCGAGAAGCGCGGGAGTTTCATCGAAGAAGATGGCGGCGGCCATGAGCAAAACGCCGCAGAAAATATATTTCAGCGACAATGAGTGCATAATATGTGGGTTTCGTTTTGTGGAAACTGTTGAGGATAGTGACGGGACCCAGCGATGTGTAAAACACTTTAACAAAAAACTGAAATTAACAACCGATCGTGTTAAATCAATTGAAGTATGCATTGATGAGGTGATCACAATCAATGATCAGACCCAGGGTGTTTGTGTTTCCTGCTACCGTTCTGTGGAGCGATTACAGAATCTCATGAGTACTGTCGATAGGTATGATATATGTAATATTATCCCTGCCTGACTGGTGTTTTGTTACGTCAGTGCAACCAACAATATGTATTATGTTGTTAATTGCCAAGAAAAATAACAAAGCTGCGGGACATGAGAAAACCGGCTTCTTCGATTAGTATTTTATATTCTTATAAAAATGAAGAGCATAAATGCAATTCAATAATTATTCCCATTCGTGATTAACATGTTTTAACAATAAGATGGCTAGGCTGGAACAATGTATCATCCAGCTGTCATCAGTACACAAGATAGGGTGAGGTGATAATTATGAAGAGACATGTCAACACTTCAATATCCCTACACAATAAAACAAACAACAACAATACCATCTTCACAAGTCAAGGGTTATTGATTCGATACTTCGCACTAACCCTTAACATCAGTCGCTATATAAAAGTTGGGCTTATTAGACCATTACGCAATCCACTATAAATAAAACATCCAATGAAATCACGGCATCTTGTTATGGTGTACATGGATACAAATGATGCGATATCATACTGCTGTATTGATAAACACGCGCAGTTGTAATATTTACACCACTAATTACGTTTATTGATTGTAGATCAATTTTGGAAACCTTTTTGCTAATGACAATATTGCTTAAACGATTGAAATAGCCATAACTGTAGGTATTAATACATGTGTTTTTATTTGAATCTCTTGCTTCGCATTGTTATAAATAGAACCGCATTTTCATTGGTTCCCATTCTTTTGTGGAAACAATCAGAACGAGCCCAACTTTTTGATAGTCACTGATGTCAAGGGTTAGTGTGAGGTAACGAAACAATAAACCCTTGACTTGTGAAGATGCAACAATACAAGCACTGGACATGCCGAAGAGTGTACATTTTAAAACAATATTGCACAATATAGAGCAGCAGCTGGACCAATGTTTACATTAACAAGATGTACTGTGAGCAATGCTCACTAAGAATACCCCCGCTTACCCCAATCTCCCAAAGGGTGTTGTTAATAGGTATAAATTACCTCTTTCCTGAGTATAAAAATATGGTATGCCTTTGTAGAAGAAAATGGAAGATATAGTCCGAACACAAATCCATGGCATAAACCTATAATTTTGACCTTGAGATCAAGGGTCAAGATCATGAAGGTACATGACACAGTCTCATGGTGATCCACCCATGTCTTATGGTATGACTATGACAAAACCCTATAATCAATTTTGACCTTGAGGTCAAAGTTCAAGGTCATATAGAGGTCATGAAGGTACTCGACACATCGTCTCATGGTGATACACTCATGTGTCAAATATGTATGCCTATGTCAAAGAACAAAGAAGTTATGGCCCGGACACGAATCCATTGTAAAAACCCTTTAATTTTGACCTAGAGGTCAAGGGTCAAGGTCATATAGAGGTAATGAAGGTACTCGACACATCGTCTCATGGTGATCCACCTGTGTGCCAAATATGGTATGCCTAAGTCAAAGAACAAAGAAGTTATGGCCCGAACACGAATCTGCACAGACAGACGGACGGACGGACAGAGTGATTCCTATATACCCCCCAGAACTTCGTTCTGGGGGTATAATTACATAAAGTTAAGGGGATTGGGCAATCCCTGCATGATATATGGAATGGGTGGAAAATTACATCGCTCAGTAAATTGGCATAAGGAATAGTCGATATTTTTATTTAATCATTTACATAATACGGCCCACAATAAGATATGTGTGTGTTTCAGGTTTCCAGACCCCGCCTACCTACTTTTTTGCTGCCCACCTTAAATATGTTATTGACAATATGTTATTGACAATATATATAAAAAGGAAATAAAAATCAAGAATTTTCAAACCATTTTTTTTTCTTTTTGCTTTTGAGTGTCTCTGAACTACTATTTATCATATATTCAAAATGTATGAAAAGGTTTTGAAGTATTTGAAATTTATATAGACTTGTATTGAAAGCCTATTAAAAACTTCAATTTCAAATAAAATGTTTTCTCCAGTGTAACGGTTAGAGAAGATCTGATTTTAATTAGATTGGTACTCATTCCCTCTTAAAATTCTGTTTCTTGTTGCATTTTTTATCGATCAATAATGGACAGCAACAGAAGTCATTCCATGCAAAAGGAACCAAGTTATAGCCCAAAATGACAAACGTGTCAAACCAATTTATCTCCAATTTAGAGAGACATGAATATTGGAAAAAAGAATTGCGCAATGTTTCATTGAAATCAGGCTTGAATTGATAAAACTGTTACGACAAACACGTTACCAATACATTGAAGGTAACACTATTGTTTACCAACCGGTCTTACAACAACAAAGAAACTTACAGATCTAAAAGTTTCCTACGATGCTGACTCATCGCTAAATTGATTGATTGATTGATGTTTTCCGCCACACTCAACAATTTTTCAGTTATATGGTGGCGCCCAGTTTTTATTGTTGGAAGAGAGAATCCAGATACAAGGTACCTGGAAACCGACCTTCCGAAAGTAAACTGGGAAACTTTCTCACTTACCGGCGCGAGTGGGATTCGATAGAGGTGAGAGGCCGTGTGATTTTGAGCGCGATGCTCTAACCACTCGGCCACGAGTCATTGCTATAAGATTTAGACAGATGACGTGTGCTAGCGTTATAGTGATATAACGCTACCAAAATGGCTTTTTCTTCGCATTCTGTCCATATGGTTCAAATTTAATAGCTGTCACTGACCATGGCACCCACCCTCTGTGCCAATATATTCATACTTCTATGCATAGTCACCGATAGTATGATAAATGATTGATTAAATATATCCTAGTATGTTGCTTAACCTACACAAATCATTTGTCACGCTGTGTAAAGTGAGTATATGAGACAACCCGATCGATGTCCTACTTTTTAAATTATCAGACTTTCGCTAAAACAGTTAATACAGATGATCAACCAAAAAAAGGACCAGACAGTCGTGTAAAATTCACCTGTCATAGATGAATAGCTCAAAAATATCACGTGTCTGTCTTCGTGATTAGTGTTGACAAAGCCTAGTGTCTGTGGAGGTAAATCTCCCCAAAACAATGTCTTCAGACAGAATATCAGTTGTATTCTGCTTTTTCTAACATTTTACGGTATCCTGACGATTTCTTCTGGATTTGAAGTGGTGTCATAATGTTTCATATTTTGAAAAATACATAGATTTCTCATTCAAGACCACCTGCTCAAACTTCAAGCAGACGTTCCTACGCAGAAATTGTACTGAAACAAATCAATTCACTATTAGTGCTTCGGGTAAAAGCATCACCTTTTATGGGATGAAATATAGCAGAAAAAACTGTTACGAGTCAGAAATCATCGTTACGTACTAAGCCTTATTCTCGTGTTTTTCACACTTTAAATTAACACAGAAGGTTCTGAAATTTGATTAAAAACATTTACAGACAAATATTGATGAGATGAAAAACAAGCAATCTGAGAGTATTGCGGCATGGCAATACATAGTCCCTTACCGGTTGCAAAAATTCCTGTACCACAACAATATTCAAAGTTCAGTATGTAGGTTATGGTAAAAGAAAAATTGGGGAACCAGCATATTAAGAATGGCTGGAAATCCACTACTATTCGGGTAGAGACTGGACCAGGAAAAAAGACAAATTTATAATTAGGTTTAGGTCTTTGACCAAGTCAATAAACTGTAACATATAGGTGATCATGAATAATTTAGCTATATTGCTGTATTACTATGCTAGAAGTTTTATTGAGTGTAGTACTCTTATCTACAGAGATAAGAAATTTGGATGTAAACTAACAATTCATGCAATTTTTCTAAGTCCAAGGGCCATAACTAAATGAAAAATCAATGGACCGAGACGAAATTCGAACTTGATCTGTAACTTGTTACGGCAAAGCAATGTACCAAATATCAGATGAATATCTGAAAGCACAACCTAAAAAAGTCCGGAAAACTGATAATTCATGCTATTTTTCCAAGTCCAAGGGCCATAACTTAATGAAAGATCAATGGACCAAAACGAAATTCGAACTTGATCTGTAACTTGTTATGGCAAAGCAATGTACCAAATATCAGATGAAAATCTGCAAGCACAACCAAAAAAAGTCCGGAAAACTGATAATTCATGTTATTTTTCTAAGTCCAGGGGCCATAACTAAGTGAAATATCAACGGACCGGGACCAAATTCAAACTTGATCTGTAACTTTTTATGGCAAAGCTACGTATCAAATAAATAGCTGCAAGAACAGAGAGAAAAATGCGGAAAACTGGACTGACGGACGGACGGAGCGCAAACCTAAACTACCCTTCCACCTCGTCGGTAGGGGACTAATAAACTGCAACAAAATACGTTTATTTCTATGAATCTGAACTGTTTTGTGGTATTAATGAATTAAACTGTTTTGTCCAATTTATGACTTTGAAAGTTTCTGCCGTATCTATTAATCTGAGCGGTTAGTCGTGTCTGTGAATGTAAACGGTTTGTTATACCTACAAAGTTGTATCCATGAATTTGAACGATTTGTCGTATCTATCAATTTGAACGTTTTAAGTTTTACATTGGTAAGGACTAAAAAAAAAAAATTGTGTGTTTCGGGTAACCCGACCTTACCTATAAAAATGCGCCGATCCTAAAGATTTTTTAAAATCCGTTTTTATCCGATTAAAATTCCTATTATTTGTGTGTTAAAATCCGTTTTTATCAGAATATTTTTTTCTCATTCTTAAGAAATGTCTTCAAAAAGCTAAGTAGGCTTACAGTGAACATTAACGATATTGAAATCAACATGCAAGCGTTTTAATGACGGATCCGATGGCATGGCAGGGTGCTACGTGGTCATAGGGTCAAGGATATTGCACTATAACCTATATATGAACAATGGAGGAAATTCGAACCCGGAATAAATATTTCTCTTTGATCCACAGGGGCACCTTATCCGCTCTGTTCTCTATCACACATATACTATGTTTTACGGCGTGACCGTGTTTGAGGGCGAAGCAAAAAAAGTTTTGGCATTAGTATCTATATCCAAAACAGGACAAAAACAACCCGAAGTAAAAATTAACACGCGGACGGAGCTGTATCAAAGCATCCTAATTTTGGACATTTGATCCGCCTATATATTGAACGCGGGAAATATAACGCAATTGATGTAAACAGTACATCGTGACGTCATATTCAGCGTCGTTATTAAGCAAATTAACAAGCATAGCGTTTGAACCACAACAAAAAACATGGCGTTAATCGTGGAGTGATTATATATGATTAGGAAAATAAGATTTACATGCTTTTACGGATTTTATGTAACATCTCAGAACGACGTGAACTAGGGTAGACGAGATTTAAAATGGAAGAATACATGTCCACGCGCTAATATTCGAATCGACGCCATTGGTACCAAACTTTTCAAGTTCCATAGGTATGGTTTAATTTTTCATTATTTTCCTATATTTTCCTTTTAAACATGTATATACGTGTTACCTATAGGGAGAGCTCCGCTCTCACGGCCCGAAGGACCGTGAGAGGGCTTCGCCCTCTATAAATACACGTATTTATATATGTTTGGTAGAGAACAGAGCGGATAAAGTACCCCTGTGTTTGATCTATGCATTTTGTTTTCATGTTTCAGGTAGCTGCGATAATGTAGCCCTATGCAATTTTTTTTATTCTGACGTTTTCGGGATAAAGCTACAATTCCATAGGATCTCCGTAATGGTGTAACAGGGTTTCTGTCGAATTAAACAACAAAGTCCTGTATGTGTTCTTAGATGTCGATCACCTCCATTTTATTGCCAGAATCTAAGCTTTAGATATATATGTATGTATGTGTATGACACTCTGAAACATATCAAACAAATAATTATATTTACAATCAAATACATCAAAGTATTATTTATTTACACAAATTACTTCTTTGAAATATATGTTACCATGATATTATAAAAGCTTAAAAACACTGATACTATATATTTATGATATTTCTATAATGACTATACAGATATCCATTATAATCATACAATATATCATGAACACCATCATACCATTCTATGGGAATAAGTGATGTGGCAATAATCCCTCATTTAACAAAAATGTCCATGGAGATTGACTGTAAATTATGAAGTTTACATAAATAAACTTGCATCATAAAAATATCAAGCATGTATTTAAAAATATACCAAATCTGTGAAACACATAAATTTAACTTATTTCAAGCTAACTGATTTATGCCTCACAAAATATCATTCTCACTGTGCAAGTGCTATGGAATTAAATCTACCAAATTATTAAGTTTACTGCAAATTAGAAATAATATTAAAGTTAGAAAATAAGCTTACCTTGTTAAAGAAATGATCAGTCAACAGTCAAATATCTGTCATATATTTTCACCAACTTCTCTATAAACCAACTAGACAAAGAATGACTGAACACCACCAAGAACTTTTGGAGGGAAAAAGAACTGACCAATAAAACACCAGCTAACAACACTAAAACCAATAGGAACTTCGAACACTTTCAAACCTATTTACAAAAGTTTAATTATAATGACCTAAGGCAAAATTCAATAAATCAGAACAGGTACTGCCTGTTCTACTTGGATGAGCATAAAACACATCTCAATGTAGTGGTTATTCAGATAATGTTTAATTTAAAATCTATATACAAATTTGTGTAGATTTATTAATTTAAATCAATTAATAAACACTATTACAATGGTGCAAAATAATTTTATGAATAACCGATAATAAACTCTGTGTATTAGTCCCAAATGTTTTTTACACCAAAAGGAGTACAAACTTTGTGCTCGGGCATGTCTAATAAAGGTGTTTTTCATTAAATATAATGTACAGCATGCAAAATTCTTCGTCTGCTCCGCCATGCTTGTTATCGCGAGATCTCGTAGGTGGATCTAATGAAAAACCTAAACATTGACAATCAGTGCGAAAATGTAGTTACTCGAGCCACTTCGACAAAGAAAGGAAAATCATATTGTTGCAGAAAGAATTTACACTCTGCTGTTCGGTTTTTAACTTGATATTAAATTCAAACCTTTTCAATACCGACGAAATAGCTTTCGCCTCCATACTTGTCCATCGATGTAAATACTACCTTATATGGCATATGCAAATGACTTGTATATGGCATATGCAAATGACTTGATAATCGGAATTTGAAACGTCAATACATCAAACATGGCGCACAAATATGAATCGAGAAATTGGAATTTATCGAAATTGTTGAAAACGGTAGAATATAGCCTCACAAATCTAAAGTTGCAGGTTGTAAATTTATATATTGACTAAGAAACAGAATATCATTTTATTTACGTAAAGAAAGTCAGGAAATGTTTAGAATGTGAGCAAATGTTGCGGGAGTGAATCACTCCCGCATTTGCACCATTACGGAGATCCTAAGGAGTTGTAGCCCTCTGCCTAAAAAAAAATCAGAGAGGGCTACATTATTGCAACTATGTTTCAGGAAGCTTAGATACATGGATTCATGAATCGGTGGGATAGACATTTTTTAAAACGTGGATAAATTAATGTTCTGTGAAACATTAAAAAAAAAAATGTATAAATAGACACCATAGGTCGGAGAGAAATATTTATTCGAGGTTCGAATTTCCTCCATTATCTACATATGGGTTATAGTGCAATAATCTTGACCCAGGCGCCTATGTCCATGGTCAATATTTGGAGTAAAAAATGTTCACACAGAGAGGAAAAATGGATAATTAGCATTGTAATTAAAACACAAAGAAACTTTTGATATGTTTATAATTTTGTCAATGTACTAATTGATGTTCAAACAATACTATTGTAACGTGTCAAGGGGGTTCGTACCCGGTTGATTTCAGGATCTGGGGTTTTGAATTAATTCAACAAGTAAATAATTTTCCTCTGTAAAAATGATTGAACAAAATGATACAGTTTTCCTCTCTAAAGTGATTCCAATATATATAACTACTGGTCTGCAAATATATACAAATAAGACCCTTTCCTTACTTAGGGGAAAATCACACTTGGTCGGCCTATATTACTAATTTATGAGTTTATACACCTCTAGATAGAGATATGTCTTATTCAGGCAGTAACAACTATCTAAGAGGTAAGCCCTAGCCGAATAAAGGTGGTCCAACTCCAGAAGCAGCAGTTACTGTGTTAATGCCTTATTCAGGACGGACAGTGAACTGCTAACCTCTGAAGCCTTACACCTTCCCTAACCGAGGAAGAATGACAACTAAATAGGCGAACCTCCAGGAGGTCAACCTCTAAAATGCTAGCCACTACTGTGGTCAGACTCCAAACAAATGGTCCTATATAACAAAGAAGTGTGGCAAGCCTCCAATATTTATATAAGGCAATCCACCTGTGGCAAGCCTCCAATATTAGGCAATCCACCTGACCAAACTAACCGTTATAATGCTTCTCCTTCCTCCGCTTGGGTTAAAAAGAACCTTACTGACTGGCTGCAGCTGTATATATACCCTCTGTGGGTCACATGATCAGCAACAGTTTCTAGATCACCCGCTGCTAGCTAATTATGTATCAGCCATAGTTAAGTTTCTAGATCACCGTTTCTGTAGGCCTCTTGCAACATTGAAAAACATGAAATCATTACACTACCCACGCCTTCGATGACATGCGACCCGCATGTAAATGAAAATCATGATGTAAATCACAGGGTAGGATTTATTGTACATTCTACACTACAGGGTTACTTATCCCTGTAGTAACAAAAGAATTTTTCTTTACATACAATAATTTAACAAAAGCTCATGATTCAACCACATATTACTAATTATACACGACTTTTTCTTCGGAAATAATCTTAGTATCTACGCTCCCTTCTCTGAATTTCTTTACAGTCTTGGTTTTAACGATTTTCCGGACAGGATCTGTCTGGGTTCCCATGTCTCTTTTCCTCTTTATAGCATTGACCGGGACCGCCTGATCTTTTGTTTTCTTTTCAGGGACTGGAGGCACTGCATCCGCTTTCCGTTTGAGAGACACTGGTAAGGAAGGCTTTGTTGGTTTACGGAACAGTCTTCCTTCCATAAGACAGTCATCATCCTTAGGGGAGCAATCTGTATTTTGACTTGATGAATCTTCATCTTCATCACTCCCATTGTCCGAAACGTCCCCAATGAGGTCTCCCGGATCTTGAGACAACCATTCGTGATCATCCTCCGGCTCATTTACCTCTTCACTTCTATTTTCTTTTACCCCAAGCTTAATCAAATCTTCCTGTGCCAATCCTGGGTGACATCTCTTTACATGTCTCTTCAGGTTAGCTTCTTTGTTATTAGAAAAGTCACAACTTGGACATTGAAAAGTCCTCATTGCGCATTCGAAAACATGCTCCCTGTAGTCCTCCTCACTCTTAGCTGAGTATGAACACATGGGGCAGCGCCGAAACTCATAGTTTGGAGTTGTCTTTGTCTTTGCCATCTACAATACAGAGAGATTACATAAATGATCATTAATACTAATAAATAATTTTGATCACATAGACTATTTATCAACAAAATAGTCATGCAGCCATGTAGGTGGCTTTCTATTTCTAACAGGGCGATCATTGTAATTGTTTCTTGAATTTTCTTGATCTGGGACTGTATCATGTGCAGTGTCTCTCTCTGGCAACACAGTTTCTTCTGTTTCCTGAACTTCTTCACCAGCAAGTATTTGTGGATGTTTCTTCCGCATGCGATCCACATGTATTACTTGCTCACCTCCTCGGGGTCCACAGTTAACCATGTAGGTCAAATCAGACATCTTTCTGATAATCTTATAGGGACCCTGCCAAAAGCTCGTAAATTTTGGAGATGTACCAGGCCTTCTTCGGGGGAAGAATACATATACTTCTTCACCATTTTGAAATGTTTTCCACTTTAGCTTTCGGTCATGATAGTGCTTTTGTCGCACCATTGCTTGGCCAATATTATTCCTGACTGTATTATGGGCAATTTCTAGGCGCTCTTGAAGTTCCCACACCCACTTGTGTGATGGTGCCTTTTTAACATTACGTGGTGGTTCATACATAATGTCTACGGGAGTTTTCGTCTCGCGCCCTAACATCAGCATATTTGGTGTCATGCCAGTAGTTTCTTGTATGGAAGACCGGTAAGCCATCATTACGTAAGGTAAATGAACATCCCAGTCTGAGTGATGCTCATTTACGAAGGCACTAAGCATGGTGGTCAATGTCCTGTTGAAACGCTCGACCATACCATCTGATTGCGGATGGTAGGGAGTAGTATGGGTCTTCTGAATGTCCAGGAGCTTGCATGTTTCTTGAAAGAGCTCGCTTTCATATTGGCGACCTTGATCCGAGTGTATTGTATCAGGAACACCAAAGCGTGTAATTACCTCTTCCACAATCACGGAGGCTATTGTCTTGGCTTCAATATTGGGCAGAGCAAAACACTCTGTCCACTTGGTAAAGTAGTCTGCAACGACTAAGATATACCTATTGCCTTTGTCAGTCTCAGGTAACTCGCCAAGAATATCAGTGGCTATCCTTTCCATGGGATACCCTGAACCTACCAATTGCATAGGAGCTTTGTTTGACATACTTGATGCCTTTCTCTTTGAGCATATTTCACAACCCAATATGTATTGACGCACATCTTTTTGTAAGCCTGGCCAGTAATAGGACTGTCTTATCCTTGACAAGGTTTTATGCATGCCTAAATGACCAGCTGTCCTATCATCATGACAAAATTTAAGTATTACTCTCCTTTCTGCACTAGGAATAACTGCCTGTAATTTCTGACTTTTTGTAACCAAATCCTCCCATTTCCTACAGATGACATCATTTTGCAAAACTAATCTATCCCATTGAGACCATAAGGATTTTACTGCCACTGACTCTCCTGATATATCATTGTATTCAGGTCTCTTCTGTGCGGCAATCCACTTTTTAACTTTACTAATGTCCCTATCAGAATCTTGCATTTCACTCAGTGGTCTGTCAGAGTAGTCGATAATACTATTTACAACTGCGTCTGATTCTGGTATCAGACTTGAGCAGGTATGCTGGTGGTCGCTCTTGCACTGTTTACATGGGATCCTACTTAAACTATCAGCATTCTTGTGTAATCTTCCTGGTCTGTGCTCAATGTAAAAGTCATAGCAGGACAATACCTCATTCCATCGGGCCAACTGCCCCTCGGGATCCTTTAAGTTCATCAACCATCTCAACGAACTATGGTCTGTCCTTACTTTAAATTTTCTTCCATATAAGTACTGACGAAAATACTTTACAAAAGTTACAACAGCTAGGAGTTCTTTTCTTGTAACGCAGTACTTTATTTCGGAATTCGATAAACTTTTACTGGCAAATGCTATTGGTTTTTCTATTCCCTTCTGTACTTGAGATAGTACTGCGCCGATTGCCTCATTGCTGGCATCTGTATCGAGGATGAATTCTTGTTCAAAATCTGGATGAGCTAAGATAGGGGCTGTCGATAATTCTGTCCTCAATCTGTCAAAGGCATTTTGGCAGTTGTCAGTCCAAATATATTTTGCATTTTTCTTTGTAAGATCATGCAGGGGTTTCGCAATCATGGCAAAATTTAGCACAAATCTTCGATAGTAACTGCAGAAACCAATAAAAGATCTCAGCTCAGTGAGGTTGGTTGGTACTGGCCAATTTTTAACTGCCTTTACTTTATCAGGACTTGTAGCTATACCCTTCTCTGATATGATATGCCCCAAATATTCCACTTTCCTTGCAAATAAGGTACACTTGCGTGCTTTTAGCTTTAAACCGGCAGCTAATAAACAATCAAACACCTGAGTCAAATTCTGAATCATATCTTCTATGCTTTTCCCTACCACAATTATATCATCTAGGTAAACTAGACAGATACGCCACTGTAGGTTTCTTAACACTGTTTCCATCAGACGCTCAAAGGTAGCCGGGGCATTGCAAAGCCCGAATGGCATCACCTTAAATTGATACAAGCCTCGTCGTGTTACAAATGCGGTCTTGCTTCGATCATCTGGAGTCATTCCCACCTGCCAGTAACCGGAGTTTAAATCAAGTGTAGAAAACCACTTAACTCCACTCAGTTGATCTATCGAGTCGTCTATCCTTGGTAGTGGGTAGGCATCCTTTACCGTAACGTCGTTCAACTTACGATAGTCAACGCAAAATCTAGTTGTACTATCTTTCTTTTTAGCAAGGACGACAGGCGAAGACCACGGACTTGTTGATTCTTCAATGACATTTCCTTTAAGCATGTCATCCACATGCTCATCAACTTCTGCTTGCATGTGGACAGGAAGACGTCTTGCATGCTGCTTGATGGGAGGTGCACTTCCAGTATCTATTTTGTGTTCAATTACACGTGTCTGGCCTAGGTCTGCATCAGTTGCGGCAAACAAATTCGAATACTGTAATAACAGTTTGTACACCATTTTGGCATTCTTGGAGTCCATCCCTTCTACAGTTCTTTCATACAGGTTTTTTATATGATCGGGCAACCTTTGGCATTTGACAAAATTCTTATTTTCTTGTACCCCAGCACAAACACTGTCAACAGGTGTCAAGTTAGCCACTAATGTCCCCTTATAGATCGTATGAGCTTGATCTGACAAGTTCATCATTCTAATTGGTGCTACTTTGCCTCCACATACAACGGCTCTAGCTACCAAAGCACGATCAGTATCCACAAATCGACAAGAAGGCTCTATAAGACCTACCTCCGGGACCTTATCAAACAATGGAGGTAAAACATTGGACATTGTAACAATTTCACTACCTGGTGGTATGCAAACATTGTCAGCCAGGGTAACTCTACAACAACCAATTTTACCCTCAAGGTGCAAATTAAAAAGTTTGTTTCTGACTCTTAGTGTCATAGAAGACATATCTAAATTACACATCTGATCTCGTAAGAAATCCAAACCTAGTATGCCATCAACACCTATCTCAGCAACAGCAAAAGCTTGCACAAAATTTTCATTTCCTAACTTAAATGTGATGGTGACTAGACCGTCTGTCTTCAGGTGTGAGCCGTTAGCAGTCACTATAGGTCTATCTAACTTAGCGAAGCTTGAAGTAACACCTACAACAGAGTTAACAATATCAGGAGATATTATACTCAATGTTGCACCCGAATCTACCAAAAACTTCACGACTTTGCCCTTAATCTCAGCATGTATAAACATTCCTGCCTCACCAACTTTACAGGTAACCCCTGATTTACCTGCTTCCTTATTGCCTGTATTTGTTTTATCACGGCTGTTCCGGAAAGCAGGATAACCCTTTCTGCCTGAAGAGTCGTATTTGCTGGCTGCTTTACCCAAGGACTTTAAGTACTTAAAACAGTTTGCTTTAACATGACCTTGTTTCTTACAAAAGTGGCATACAACTTTAGGCTTTTGTCCACTTCTTCTCTGTACAGACTGAAGGCTTTCAGTATGCCTCTTCTCATCTTTAAGGACCTTTATTTCCTCCTTGAGATCAACCACTGCCTTGGTCAATATTGAAATGGGGTCCAGTTTTTCGTCTTCATTATGTGTGGATCTAGCGTAAATTGGGCTTTCATGCATACGCTGGTCAGCTGCCTGGAATGCATCCAACTCTACTGCGTGTCTGACAGCGTCATTCAAGTCGGCAGGTCTCGCTTGTTTCACTCTCAGACGCATGTCTCTGTCCCTTAAAGCATCTATAAACTGTTCCTTCGCAAGGGTTTCCCTTACCTCTACGGGAGCTGTGGGGTAAGCCAGATTTGTTAACCGCCGAATCTCTTGTCCCAGTTCGGATAATGTCTCTGTGGCTTTCTGTCGTCTCTCTCTGAGCTGTGCTCTGTAGAGTTCGGTCTGGTTGGTGGGTAAAAACCTCTCCTCCAGTGCCTTACACAACAATCTGTAGTTACACTTTTCTCCCTCAGGTAAATTACCTAAGACACCCTGGGCTTGTCCTCTCAAGGATACCGCCAGATGCATGCCCATTTCTGCTACTGACCATTTATTCAGGGTAGCGCATATTTCAAAATGAGATTTAAAATCTACCCAAGATGTACTGCCATCATATTTGTCAGTCTTCACTCCAGAACGGACGGCCTCGTGTTCAGTCTTCTTCTGGCGCCGGCGTGTAACATTATCTCCATAAACCTCATCAAAGGCTGCAGTGTCAATGTACGGCGTGCTTGATAATCGACTCTGATCAGAGCTTAACGGATTGTCCTTTACTACAAAACTAGGCTCGTCATCTTCAAGAAAACTAGTGGTCTTCCTTCCCTTTTTAGGTTTCGCTCCAGTTCCCTCTAATGACTTGTCACCTATTGTGGTATGCCTGCTTTCAGGTATGCCTGAATCTCTGACGCTTGTCTTCCTGACTGTATCTGACAATCCTAAGCTATCTTGTAATTTCTTTAATTCTTTTTCTATCGCCGACATCATAATATTTTAAGTATTTACACAATGATAAAATATATGAATTAGCTCCGAATTACAAAAGAGGGACAAAAATCAATGAATTAAACCAACAAAAAGTTGCCCAGATCCCACCGCTGCCACCAAATTTTGTAACGTGTCAAGGGGGTTCGTACCCGGTTGATTCCAGGATCTGGGGTTTTGAATTAATTCAACAAGTAAATAATTTTCCTCTGTAAAAATGATTGAACAAAATGATACAGTTTTCCTCTCTAAAGTGATTCCAATATATATAACTACTGGTCTGCAAATATATACAAATAAGACCCTTTCCTTACTTAGGGGAAAATCACACTTGGTCGGCCTATATTACTAATTTATGAGTTTATACACCTCTAGATAGAGATATGTCTTATTCAGGCAGTAACAACTATCTAAGAGGTAAGCCCTAGCCGAATAAAGGTGGTCCAACTCCAGAAGCAGCAGTTACTGTGTTAATGCCTTATTCAGGACGGACAGTGAACTGCTAACCTCTGAAGCCTTACACCTTCCCTAACCGAGGAAGAATGACAACTAAATAGGCGAACCTCCAGGAGGTCAACCTCTAAAATGCTAGCCACTACTGTGGTCAGACTCCAAACAAATGGTCCTATATAACAAAGAAGTGTGGCAAGCCTCCAATATTTATATAAGGCAATCCACCTGTGGCAAGCCTCCAATATTAGGCAATCCACCTGACCAAACTAACCGTTATAATGCTTCTCCTTCCTCCGCTTGGGTTAAAAAGAACCTTACTGACTGGCTGCAGCTGTATATATACCCTCTGTGGGTCACATGATCAGCAACAGTTTCTAGATCACCCGCTGCTAGCTAATTATGTATCAGCCATAGTTAAGTTTCTAGATCACCGTTTCTGTAGGCCTCTTGCAACATTGAAAAACATGAAATCATTACACTATTTTAAAATGTTTCTATCTGTCTGACATGTCATCTTCATGCAGAGAAACTATGGAATGGGAAATATTTTGGATAATATAATTCTGACACTGATATTTCTGTAATTTAAAGGTTTTGTGACACAGCAGAAATGAAGAGAAAATGAAAAATTAAGATAATATGAAATTCTGTAAAATTTAGTTGTCTGATGTTTTTCAAACATGTTGGAGTTAAATTATAAAATACAAAATAATATTCTCATGATTTTCTATCTACCGTATATTTCAGTATTCACACATATAAAAAAAAAAATAATAAAAAAAAAAAAAGAATCCCTACCTACCTACCCTAATTTTTTCAACAGTGTTACCCGAAACACACAATTTTCTTTTTAGGCCTAAGCATAAAAAAATCCTTTTAAAATTTTCCCTACGAGCCAGATCGCTACAATTCGTAAACTGAATATGTTAGTATCCTTATACATTTGTATATACGATCTGTAGATTCAAGATTATATCTTGTTTAATGTCCCTCTCAAGAATTTTTCATTCACATGGAGACGTCACCATTACCGGTGAAGACTGCTTGGTGCTTATGGCCATTGAGCAGTAAGGGTTCTTTAGCGTGCCACACCTATTGTGACACGGGATATCCGTTTTTAAGGTCATCTCCGAAGACCAGTGACCTTCCAACCCGATGCCGAGCGTTTGGCGATGGAACTGTCATTGCCTGTTTAACGGCTTGGGTCTGTCACGGCTGGGATTCGAACTCAGACCTTCCGCATGCCGGGCGAACGATCTATTTAGAGTTTATTATGAACATGATGTTTAAATAAAGAGACGGAAGAATAATTTTTCAATTAGACATTGCCCCGTGACCATGATGGAGCCACGATAGGATTTTGAAGCTCTACATGGGAGAAACTGCTATAATTTAGTGAGCGATATGAGCCCATGGTTTCTTTATAAATTCTACGTATTAATCTAACGAACAGTGTTTGAAAAATCCGGGACTCCATATCATGACCATCCATGTAATGTTATCCACCAGGTAAACAACGTTTTTATCACAACACAAATATCAAACATTCGAAAATAACAGGTGTATAGATGGAACAATAGAAAAATGAATCAATTTTCTTGGGGAACAAATATCTCCTCTCTTCCGATATTGCGGTGCCGTAATACAGTGTTATATGCAGTGATAGGATTAGGCAGCAGACATAAAGCCCGTTTTCGTTGGGATGGGGTGCAAAAGCGGGTTTCTGAGGGTTGTTTGGGTGTCTGAACGGTCTACTTGTGCTAGATATTTTAACAGCCACAACTGGGGTGGGATGATAAAAATGGTTAAAACTCTATATCCATGACGTAATGAGAGAGGATGCGATGTATGAATCTAGCAGTACAGTGCAGCTGTGTCAGGTAAAGGGGGCGAGGTCTGATAATAGGGAGGGTCAGGCATTTAGGGGTTTTCCTTGTCTTCATTCAATTTAGATTGACCGGTCGCAGTAGCCCAGTGGTAGAGCGTTCACTTCGTAACCGGGAGCTCGGGAGTTCGAGCCCCGCTCGTGTAATGGCGACCAAAACTTTAAAAAAAAAAAAAGGTGGTAATTGCTCCTTTGCTAAATGCTCGGCATTTATAAGTCAGAATCATGGGTCTTTCGGATATGACCTTAAAAACGGAGGTCCCGTGTCGCGACTGGCGTTGTCATGATAAGACTATCACGGCCTTGAGCGCTAAGAATAGATCTAAATTTCTGGTACTTCACCTACAGCTGGTGACGTCTCAATATGAAAGGTGAAGACAACGAACAGTGATCAATTTCATAACAACCATAAACAATACAAAATAGACTGTTGCGCAAACACGGACCCCTGGATATATCGGAGATGGGATCAGGTGCCTAGGAGGAGTAAGCATCCCCTCTCGTCCGGTCACGCTCGCCTCAGGGGGAACTTTTCGGATGCAACCCAGAAATTGACTGTTATCATTTACGATTTGCAGATGACATAGGTGATCCGGAACGCTTCCTGGTACCGAGCTGTGTGTCGAGGTCATTCACCTCTGCCATGATATCCCCTCCACTGGTCACCAGGTTATTAATCGGTCTATGGAACGACTTCAGTAGGACTTATACTGGTGGCGAATGTCGTTGACATCATGGACTATGTTGATGGATAGGGTACATCTAGATTTTCCTAGGCCTCAGTCGCGTACCTGTGATATCACGGTTTGATTGATTGATCGATTGATGTTTTCCGCCACACTCAACAATTTTTCAGTTATATGGTGGCGCCCAGTTTTTATTGCATGGTGGAAGAGAGAACCCAGACACAATGTACCTGGGAAGACACCACCAACCTTCCGAAAGTAAACTGGGAAACTTTCTCACTTACCGGTGCGAGCGGGATGGAACGAGTATACATGTATGTATTCGTAATCGTAGACAGTTTCACAAAATGCGCGGTGTGTCACTATTAGGGATGTGCGGTCCACCGAAAATTTCGGTGCACCGCGATTCATAGCATTCGATTCGATGCACCAATTACAAATTCCGGATTTCGGTTCGGTTTAGATTTTACATATACCAAAACAACAAATATGGCGTCCGAGTGATGTGCAAAACATGTGGGTTTTTATGCAACAGAGATTTAAGGTATCACACCGGTAATTGTCCAATCAAAATGAACTTAGTCAATTGTAGTTCCATATATTTAAAGAAATATTTTTTTCCTTGCGCGATTTTTCTCATTTCCTCTTCTTCTTTTCTCTTAATTTTTGCACCCCTGATTAGGAAATTTTGTGTAATTTGTAGAAATAACCAAGTGTATACAAAGGAACTATTTGCTGTTGGTAGCTGAGGCTACTTCCTGAGGTGTACTCCGGCTGTTTACACACATATGAAAAACACGTGGATTTGAGGGTAGTCTTGTTTGCGGGTAATTTATTTTCGAAAATGCCGCGTAGGGTGGTGTTTTTCTGGTGTCGGCAGACGAGATAGGTAACATAGAACATTTCTGACTGCGTTATTCGGCATCAATTCTGTAAACTGATTTTTAATGAATTTTTTTCCTCTATAGTAATATATAGTGAAAATAATTACCGGTGTGATACCTTGAAGGAAGTCGTGAATTTCACAATTTCCCGTTTTTCTCAGTCCTTTCCCTTTTCATCGGCTCAAAATCAGTACAGGATATCAAAACAAGAGGTTTGAGCAACAAAACGGTGTTTTAATAGGTCATTCAAGAAACATGACGCAATACACAATGCGAAATATCAATTACATCTAAATACGTATCAACAACGTATTTTTTGCTTTATACAGCTAGAAAATCGGAAATATTTGTATAAACACCCATCTACATAGCATACACCGGCGGTTTTAACACTTAACACATCCAAAAGACGTATCAAAATTTCACATAAATTTTACAATACATATATTGCACAATAACCCCTCCCCTCCCCTCCTGCCTTGCGCAACTGTTAGATGGACTTTCCTTGATATTCATAAGCATCACACATAACTCTATGACTTCTTGATTCAATGTCCTTATTGTAAATTAACCCAATTAAGAGATTTCGTATTTCTGCGTAGAGTGTAGAACTTTTATTTTATTTTTAATTTTATGTCCTAAAGAGAAATTCAGATAATTCATGGTAAATGCCCGTCAAGGTCACTCGTATGAACATCAAAATGTCTCCTTAACACAGAAGATTTCAAATTATTCGTTTTAAGGGCCCAACACGCGAAGCAATATTTCTGGCACGATTTACGACAGTCCCCTCCGTAGCAGGATATCAAGGCTCTGACGGCGTAGGCCATAATTCTATTGCCGTCTTCTAAAGCGTTGACCAAAAATTTGTGTTCTGTCCTGCATATTAAGTTTGTCACTAGATATTCGTACCGTTTTGAGCATTTTGAACACTTGCAATTCAACGTCACTATACTTAGCGCCCTTGATATTTGGTCTACATCTTCTTTGGAACCAAAATTTAGGAAATATTTTAGCTAAAAAAAATTGTAATGAACAGTTACATGGATGATTTCTGTATGATTTGTGTACACGTTTTAAAACGTCATATTATCCAGTCAGACTTTAGTCTTATTTATTTGTTTTCACCAGTATTTAGTTTTCTAAATGTGTTACCCCTGCTTTGAAGAAAGGCTAAATACGCACAACCCCTGACAGATTAGCGGGCCATTATCTGAAACACTAATCACCCGTGAGTATCAACTTGGTTTAATCTGTTAAGCGTAATTAACGGGCTCTTCTAGGATACCAAATTGACCAGATGCAGATTCCATTATAGTACCGAAAATTGAAGATTTTCACAAAACCAAAGATCTCACTCATATGAAATTTGAAATAAATAGCAATTTAAAAAAATGTATAAATAAATTTAGGATTAATAAGTGATTGAAATAGCAAATTTCATCATTCTTCTTTCTAATGAAACCATTTTTGCGGAAATATCTTGATTTTATACCAAGTTATTTCAATTTAAAAAGTATCACACGCGTCTCATATTTCACTGATAAAACAGGCAGAAATCACGATAGTCCCCAGGGGAAGTAAATCACCAGTTACGTCATCTTGCTCCGATCGCTATGTGCATGGGGTATACTATTGATGAATGAAACGGGTACCTGTTGTGCAAATTTGACATTTTTTCATGAAGATTCAGTTGTCTTCAAAGCACTACTGTGTTGAGAATTAGCATTTTCACCACTCAGATACCAACAGAATATGGTCCGTAAGGTCATTGCAGTTTATCTTTACATGACATACAGCATTTCTGTCAGTGGTGGAGTGAAATCAACATCGTAGGTAATGACACAGATTTGACAGTTAATATGAGAGAAGTAAATCAATAAAGGAGATATTTTCAAAGAATCTCAATTGATAGAATTGTTGAATTTTTACATATCAATGAAAACAATATCATATACATTTTAGATGCACTATAGATTTGTTTAATAATCCAAAACTTATGCACCACATTAATATTAAACAAATTTTAATAGACTGTCAGTGGGTTTTTTTTTTAATCAAAGTTATAAAATGCCATTATAAATAGATATGATGTTTACAAATGACATATAGTTATATAACTTGAATCAAATCAAATCAAATATGCTACTCATTAAAATTATTAATTTTTGTG
This sequence comes from Ostrea edulis, assembly GCF_947568905.1. Taxonomy (NCBI): domain Eukaryota; kingdom Metazoa; phylum Mollusca; class Bivalvia; order Ostreida; family Ostreidae; genus Ostrea; species Ostrea edulis. Next base: position 65,515,408 of record NC_079168.1, on the reverse strand, counting down.
CTGTAATTAGATAAATTGGACCTAACATGAGCCGAATCGAAAATAACCGAACCGTGCTGTTCTGAATCGAAACCGAACCGAATCGAGCTAACCCTGAATCGTCCCAGTCCTAGTCACTATGCCATCAAAAACAAAGGTAACATCTCGCACTGCCGACAATTAAGTCTTTATTCGGTTCAAATATCCCATGAAAATTTAAATATCAGGGAAGAACGTGATTCTTTCGCGAGGTTTTCAAACTGCTCGATATCCACAAATGCTGGACAATCCAATATACATGTAAGCCCTTGAGCAATGGACAGGTTGAGCTGTACAACCGCGTTTTATAACGAAAGCTGTAGGGAGCTATGATGAGGGTATACTGGAATCAGGTTGTCCGTCCGTCCGTCTGTAGACACAATTGTTTCCGGGCTCTAAAGCGTTATCCTTTCCACCTACAGTCATAATATCATACATACGGACTAACCATGGGACGAAGATGTTCCCTATTGATTTTGGGGTCAAAGGTCAAGCACGCTGAACATCGAAGTAGCAATATGGTTTCCGGGCTCTAAATCTAAAGCGTCATCCTTTCCACCTACATTCACCATATCATACATAAGGACTACCCATGGGACGAAGATGTTCCCTATCGATTTTGGGGTCCAAAGGTCAAGCGTACTCCCCCAAGGTGTTGTCTTACCCTTTCTTTTTTACACTCAGGAGAGAGGTAATTTATATCTATTAACAACACCCTTTGGGAGATTAGGGTAAGCGGGGTTATTCTTAGTGAGCATTGCTCACAGTACCTCTTGTTCACTCTATTTGTTCTAAGTGATCAGTTGTTATTCTTATTTGGCCGCGGGATTACCTTCTTTGCTAGCCATCTGTCCGATTCGCTTACTCTCGAGTAAAGGAATCGGACACTTGGCTAACGAAGATGCGTGATGAAGTGAAATAGATTTTTTAAGACACGTTAGGTTTCAACAAAGAAGACTGGCATGAATGATAAAATAGTGATAGAGAACACAGCGGGATTTACGCTTGCTTTCTTGAAAAGTTGACATGGACATATTATTATAAGCTTCCATAGTAGGCCTTAAAATGTATTGCATTCAGCTATTGTTGACTGTCACATGCAGTACACACCAAACTATCGCTAACAATCAATATAATGCATGATTATATGTCAAATGATAACACGTATCTTCATAAATTCTGACCCCCATCCCACCCCAACTTTCGAATAATAAAAACACCAAACATTGCTGTGTCTGTCACCAACCATTGCATTTTTTTCTTCGTGTGATATGAATCCAAAATATTTCCAGATGATGTGCATGGTATAAATCATCATTTACCGAAGTAAATCATTGAAGAAGTGGGTGTGGGTGACATTAAATATGACCTGTTTGTGTCGTGTGAAGTAAATGATTGAAGAAGTGGGTGTGGGTGACGTTAAATATGACCTGTTTGTGTCGTCTTTCATACGTCTGTCCTCTTTCTCAGCAAATGGAAATCTCGCATTATTTACAGCAATTCATGTTGCGGTAATTTGACGTAGATGTTAACATATGAGTAATATTGTAAATTTTTAATCCAATTCCTTTTGAACCAACACAACACTCCGGTTAACTGGAGTTTTCTATTTGGCTTCAATCAGATAAGAAAATTACCATATTTGGAATAGTTATATTTTACTTGGCGCCAAGCTACATATAGGAGTTACCCACTTCGTCATTTTTCAGCTATCCAAGTCATAACGATATTAGAAATGAAATTGAAATAAACACCGTGATTTTAGCTGATTCTTTTATATTTCCCAGTCGGATGCGAATACATATACGTTATCTGAATGACTATCTGTTGGAAAGTTGGTGCGAAAATATTCTATCGGACGCCCGACGAATTTCTGGCGGCTGCCAAAAACTCATCCAAGTTCGCCATTTATTTATGTAGTGGCTACTTGATAAATCTATGTACAGCCGTCAGATTAATAATTTTTCTCGCCTTACACCAACCGTCTTCCGTGGAAATGAATTTGGTGGAAAATAAGATCTTTTGATCCGCTCCGGAAGTATGTTTTATTTTTCGGTCAGCGATTGTAATATTAACTGTAATTGATCCAGAAACTAGGAAACGAATAAATTCCCAAAGCTGTTATGAGCATATACATAGTAGAAAGTGACTAGAACACAAAAGCGATTCCAGCCCTACTGCCCAGTCCAGATTTAAATTCCATACACTCGACTCAAATTAGCTCAATCTACTAATGAATGAGTGGTAGCTTGGAAATACAATTACATTAATTCTATTTACAGATTCCCGTATTTACTTGTGTTTGACAGGTCATTGGATTTTCCTGAAATATTGGGTCATTCTGGACAAGTCCTTCGTTTCATGAGAATTAAGGGAGGGGATACTGAGATTTCATTATCAAATGTATGATTTTAAAAAGAAATCAAATCAATGCATATCAATATGAATGAATCGTTGTGTAATCAGCAATTATGAGCCGAAATGCCTTGGAACACATCCGGGAAACGGATTCGGAAGACTTAAAAGTGCCGATACCGTATCTAAGATTATAAAACAGAGGGGAAAGTTACACAATATTAGGAGATTCTGTGGCAGACGGAAAGGTTACACAATATTAAGAGAATCTGTGGCAGGGAATCTCCACAAGATGACTTTTTATGTCATTAATTTTGTCGTTTCTTGCTAGTTTTAAATTAAAAGGCGGATATTATTGCAGAAAGCAGTATTGATTCTACGTAAATAGGTGTCGGAAGACCCATTTGTTGATGGCGTGGAGACTGGGCTGTTGATTTCTTCCTATAAGGCAATACCAACGCTGGCCTTTTGGATTGCATCTGTAAGCTAAACATGCATCCTCACGTAATGATATTTCGTATGTGATTTGTAAGTTTGAAATCCTTCTAAAGTCTTAGTTTCACCGCATATTTATGTCTCCCCTTCAAAGGGGAGACATATTGTTTTTGTCATTTTTCTTCTTCTTCTTCAATCAAATTTTGTCCAGGCCCTAACTAGAGAACCCTTTGACTTTAAGACTTCAAACTTGGAACATAAGGAGATGGTATGGAGGAGGGGTGTCCACCCTCAAAACTTTTGACCTTGACCGACTTATAAAGTCAATGTCAATCTTTTACGTCAGCATATAGTCCAGGACAATAGCTGAGAACCCTTTGACATTACGATTTCAAACTTAGAACGTGGCAAGAGGGCATAGATACAAGGTGCACTGCACCAAAATGTTTTACCTTGACCCCTTCCTTCATTCAAGGTCAAATTAAGAAAAACATGAATAGACCATAACTTTAGAACCCTATGACATTTATAAAGTCAAGGTCAATTTTTTTATGTCAAAATATAGTCCAGACCAAAGCTGACTTGACAACCGTTTGACATTAAAACTTCAAACATGGAATATGGAGAGATGGTATGGAAGAGTGCACCAAAATTTTTGACCTTGACCCTTTTCTTCATTTAAGGTCAAATTAAGAAAAACATGAATTGACCATAACTTTAGAACGCTTTGACATTAAGACTTCAAACTTGGAATATGAGAAGGGGGAATGAGGAAAGGGGGGAATACCAACCAAATTTATTTTACCTTGACCCATTTATAAAGTCAAGATCAATTTTTTTAATGTCAAAATATAGTCCAGACCAAAGGCTGACTTGATAACCGTTTGACATTAAAACTTTAAACTTGGAATATTGAGAGGTTATATGGAAGAGGGTTGCACACCACAAACATTTTTTACCTTCGTCCGCTTACAGTGTCAAGGTCACTCTTTTACATCAAGACTATAACCTGAGAACTATTTGACATTAGGATTTCAAACTTACAACTTAGAAAGCAGATATTAAGACAAGATGTACTGTACCAAAATCTTTCACCTTGACCCATTTCTTCATTCAATGTCACTCTTTTACATCAAAGTATAGTCAAGACTATAACTAGGATTTCAAACTTACAACATGGAAAGCAGACATTAAGACAAGATGTACTGTACCAAACTTTTTGACTTTGACCCATTTCTTCATTCAATGTCATGTTTAAAAAAAACTTGATGATTTCATAACTAAGATTTGTTTGACATCAAGACTGCAAACTTGTAATATGGAATGGCAATATTGAGGAGGGGGTGCACATCACCAACATTTTTTACCTTGACCTACTTACATTGTCAAGGTCACTCTTTTACATCAAAGTATAGTCCAGACCATAACCTGAGAACCCTTTGACATTAGGTTTTCAAACTTACAACATGGAAGGCCGATTTAAGACAAGATGTACTGTACCAATTTTTTTTTACCTTGACCCATTCCTTGGAAAGCAGACATTAAGACGAGATGAGATCATGGTTAAATGCATTGCAGGAATTTTTTTTATCTTAACCCATTTCTGAAGCAAATTAAAATCATGTCTCTCTTTAAACCCTTTAACATCAATACACCATTCGTAGGTGTAATATTGATGCAAGCCGTTGTTATTGCCTACGCTTGCACTCATTATTGTTGCCCCGGTTATTAGACAATCAAACTTTGAAGGGGAGACATGTGGGTTTTTTTGCAAAAAACAGTACCCACTAGTTAAGGAATGATTTTCCGTTTTATTTTTTAAAAGTACATGAGGGTATGAACTGTGACATTTCACTCCGGCATACTTCATGAAGCGCGTTATCACTTCATTGTGCTGGCGTGAAGTGTTGCAATTCATGCCCTAATGTATTTTCAAAACTGAAGTTTATTTCTTATATTTACAAGTATAGCTTTTTGAAAAAAGGTTTTCCGTCTTTAGGATCTGGAACGATCTCATAAAGAAATATTAAAGAGGTATACTATACATTGAAATCAGTGCAAATATGCACGGTAACTGGAAATTAATGCAAATATATTGCAAAACAATTTTTACACAAATATATAAAACTTTTCATTAACAACCTGTACACGTTGCGAGTTTTAGATACCGTTGGGAATTTCCAACTAAAAATAGGAGTATTTTACTGTTCACAAGGATATGGTTTTATGAAAATTCATATGAAGAATTGTGAACTTAAGATTTATGCGACCGGGATATAAATTGAAAAGAGGGTGTGCTATTCCAATTTGAACAATCATATAGGCATGCAGAAAAGAACCTTTATGTAAATAAGTATATTACAATATAGAAATAATTTTAAAACTGGTGTAAAAAATTAAAATGTCAGTCACATTTAGTGTAATGATGCTATTTTAAACAAATCAAAGAATTCCGTGGGGATCCGGATTAGAATAGGTCCTCAGTACCCCTTGCTTGTCGTAGAAGGCGACTAAATGGGGCGGTCCTTCGGATGAGACCGTAAAAACCGAGGTCCCGTGTCACAGCAGGTGTGGCACGATATAGATCCCTCCCTGCTCAAAGGCCATAAGCACCGAGCATAGGCCTACATTTTGCAGTCCTTCACCGGCAGTGGTGAGGTCTCCATATGAGTGAAATATTCTCGAGAGGGGCGTTAAACAATATTCAATCAATCAAAGAATCGTTAACATTAGACGAGATACTTTTTGCGTTTTCTCATTTTTTTTAAAGTTTGGAAAATTGTTACGTTGTACGTAAATTAGATCAAAACAAAGTATTCCCTTTGCAAAAAAGGGGATTTTAATCAATGAACATATTGTAAATCAATGAACATATTGTAAATTTTCACATCATGTATTTTCAACCAATATTATTAATGAGAAGAACCTCTGGAGATTCGGGTTAGAATAGGTCCTCAGTACCTTACTTGTCATAAGAGGTGATTAAATGGGGCAGTCCTTCGGATAAGACCGCAAAATCGAGACCCCGTGTCACAGCAGGTGTGGCACGATAAAAATCCCCCCCTGCTCAAAGATCCCAAGCTCCGAGCATAGACCTAAATTTGCAGCCCTTCACTGGCAATAGTGACGTCTCCACATGAGTGAAATATTCTTGAGAGGGGCGTTAAACAACATTCAACCAACGATTGAGAGGAAATACATAGTCCAGAGACAGAAGGATATTTCAACTATACATATAATCTACTTTCATATCTGCAGGAATTCACAGCCGTTAAAATAAACGTACTATAACCATCTGTATTCATACGCGCATTGCGTACAACTACAACACATCCATGAGGAAATGACTATCATTACAGTTTTTAGAGATATCAAGGGCAAAAACATTGGAGATGTTTATCAGTGATAATAGCGGCAATTCAATATCGAGGTATGACAGACATCAAACTTGGTACACTGGTACATCCTAAGACACTATTGATTTTGAGATCACATGGTCAAAGGTCAGGGTCAAACTGGACACAGGAATATAATGATATTTCATATGTGGGTTGGTTATGAGTAGAAGAGGAATCCTATTGTTTTTCTGGTCAAAAGGTCAAGGGTCAATATACTCTGAACATAGGAATATACTGTCCGCTCAATATCTTGAGAACCCTTTCCTTGACAGACATCAAACTTGGTACACTGGTACATCTTTAGGAGAAGATGACCCTATTGATTTTTAGGTCACATGGTCAAAGGTAAAGAGTAAAACTGGACATTAGAATATACTGTCCGCTCAATATATTGAGAACCCTTTGCTTGACAGACATCAAACTTTGTACACTGGTACATCTTCAGGAGAAATGACCCCTATTGATTTTGAGGTCACATGGTTAACGGTCACGGGTCAAACTAGACATTGGAATATACTGTCCGTTCTATATCTTGATAACCCTTTGCTTGACAGTCATCAAACTTAGTACACTGGTACATCTTCAGGAGAAGATGGCCCCTATTGATTGTTAGGTCACATTGTCAAGGGTTAAATTGGACATAGTAATATATTATCTCCCATATATTTAAGAATTATTTGCTTAATTGACACCAAACTTGGTACACTGGTACAGCATAAGGAGATGATGGCCCCTTTGGATTTGTAGGTCACATGGTCAATCCACTCTTGATATAGGAAGATATTTTCTTCTCAATATTTTGAATTGATAATACTACTATCAATTAAATGATACGTGTGTATAATCCTTTTCAATTTTGCACCATGGGGGCATATATGTTTTACAAACATCTCTTCTTTTTGAAAAGTTTACCCAGGTTTTACTAATTCTAGTAATTAGCATTGCGTGTACACCCAGTAACACAAAATATGTCCCTTCTAAATTCACGAAATTAACATTCACCTCAAGATATTTCATTCATGAGTTAATACATATGTTACACACCCTCTCTCTACCTTTTTAGTCCCCTACCGACGAAGTCGAAGGGGAATTTAGGTTTGCGCTCCGTACGTCTGTCTGTCCGTCAATCCAGTTTTCCACAATTTTTTCTCTGTTCTTGCATATATTTATTTGATAGTTGGTACGTTGCTTTGCCATAACAAGTTACAGGTCAAGTTTGAATTTCGTCTCGGTCCGTTGATTTTTCACGTAGTTATGGCCCTTGGACTTAGAAAAATAGCATGAATTATCAGTTTTCCAGACTTTTTTGTTGTTGTGCTTGCAGATATTCATTTGATATTTGGTACATTGCTTTGCCATAACAAGTTACAGATCATGTTCGAATTTTGTAAATTGCAAATGACATATTTCAGAACCATGTCTGTTAAGAACTTTCCGCCCTAAATTTAGTCCGTTTACAGTGTATTTATACAATTTACTTTTCAACTGGAAATATTTCGATGGTAAACACATGATAATCTTCTGTTTTCAAAATTAAAAAAACCCAATCCTTATATCTATATTCAAAACATTTTAAAAATTCAGTGAATTAATTCAAGTATGGAGGGGGTACACACAACAGTAAATTACTTAATGTATATATCTTAGCATATCAATGTACAAATTGTTCTGACATTATTTATTTTTATCTTCTGTTCATCGCGTTTTAACAATTAGACTACGTGTACAAGCCAGAGACAAATCAACAAACCAAGTCGAAATGAATTCTTTCACGTGCAATGTTTGACGTCAAAACTTGTCCGACAATTTTTATTTACAATTTCAAAAATAAATAAATCAGCTACTGATTTAATGTAATGTAAAATTTGTAACAAAGTTTGCAATGATTTTAATTCCTCGACAGGACACCAGAGGCACCTGAGCAGTTCCTTAGTAAGCTGGTTATACGTAGAGTTGATGTTTTATATTGATACTTTTTTAAATCTTGTCTGGTCTTGTAGCAGACTACCACTCGATTTAGAAATAGGGATGTGTGTCAATCCTTTCTGCGCATCGGAAACAGAGACAATGCATCATTAGTCATTTTTGTTTTGAGTGGGTCTCGAACAACTCTGACCTGAAACTGATAAACAGGGCGCAGGTGGTTCCTGAATTATAAAGTCCTCTAGGTGCATGTTTACTGGGAAATTTGGTCTGACCACCTACTGGTGAAAACAAATGTTGTAAACGAAAACGACTTTCCATGCAGTCATAACAACGTTTACTATCGATTGCAAAATGATAAGAGTTAATTATGGGATGGACAGAAGGTACTTAGTAAATTTATTTCCCGAGCCTTAGATTCGCTTTCAGATTTGTCGACAGTAAGCTTACTAGTACTTTGACCTTCGTATTATGCTAATGAGAAATTCTTCAAATTATTGGAATCTCGCCACTACTGTTGGTCGATATTTTTACGTGGGTGTTCAAGTGGGTGTTGTAAATATGAAATATAATGCTATAATGATGAAAAATACGGTTATATGTCTTGCTTTTTTAAAATAATAACACTTCAAATTGATAATTATGTGTAATCACTTACTTGCGTGTAATACATATACTTATTCATTAAGACTTTATGTCAAATATGATCTGGTTGTCATATCAACAAAATGTAAAGAATTGTTTGGTGACACAGGTAAAGTAAACTTACAACCATTAATTTCAGTGACAGCGTTGCTCGATATTTTTCAATTTTAACAAGACTTTTCCTTGAATTCGTTATGCCAATGCACATTCGTATACTCGACGACCTCCCCGGTTAGGTATGTCTGAAGGACTTGGGATAAAAAGTGGAGTGGAGTGAAATCTGTTAAAAGTCACAGTTTTGAATATCGGGGGAGAAATTTCTGAAATAAGGCATACAGTCAATACGAGTTAAAAGCCAGATATATGCACAGCATCTGCGTAGGAATTTTTCCTGGTTTCTTTTTTCTTTATTTTTGCGACAAAGCAAAATGTAAGAGGCGAGAAAATTGCTGGACACCCCCGTACGTGTATATTATAAGGACTGTCTGGAATGAGATTAAGATGAGGGGATTTCAAAGACAAAACCAAAGAAACATAAAATTGTCTCGGAAACAGGAAGAAAAATTGTAATATTCTTATAAGAATTTTCATCACCTTGTATGGCCTTCATTTTTGCAGTCACTGCCCTTACGCCAGAAATAGGGGGCGTTCTTACCGATGGGGTCCTACGTTTAAGATAAAATAAGGGTATTCTAATGCTTACGGTACCAAAATCTTTATTATGGTCTGAGTTTTAACAGGTTGTACATCATTTCTCTAAGAACACTTTTTAGAATATAGATTTCGTTAAATTGAAGGCACGTTATATTTTGACGAATTGTTTTACTTTGATTAATTTGTTAGGAATTTATTACCTTCGATATTTTGTGTAAGACATACAGTTAATGTCATTGTAATTTCGTTATTGTGCCAGCATTTTAATCTTTAAGACTGTAATGAAAGAAAGAAAAGTGACTACAGCTTGTCAGTTTGGTTGGTTATATTTTCTCCTTTAATTTTGTTTAAATCATACCATAGCAATTATATTCGATCCAAAACCCTAGGAAATGGGTGGGTGTTTTTTTTGTTTTCTTTAAAAAGTGCTGGCCATATTAAAGAGACACTACAGCTCATTTTCCACATCTCAATGCAGTGTTTTCTAAAAACACGTATTGATAAAAATCATATCGATACTGACAATTTTGAACAATTTGAATGCATCAATTTTCTCTCAAATGCGCTTTGAAGATCATCCGCAATTCGAAGGTTTCTCCATGCTGACTTGGACTTTTGAATGCTCATTCACATCACATGATTTTGAATGACAGCAAGGTGTTGTGTAGAAAATTATTTAAATACTCCTTAAGGCGATTTCAAGTATGAAATTATTCCCTGCTTCTTATAATTAAGTAATTTTAAATCATTATTTTACCAGAAACCCTTCCATATTCCTATTGACCTATGTTTTTACAACTAACACAATTCATGTCGTCTTCAGATAAAAAGAGCATTTACTTTTAAAGTAGTGTCTTCGCGGCTAGTCCCAATATCAGATTTAGAGGGAGCCTGGACCCCCTCTTTTTTCGCCACAAATTGTGAGTAAAACTCGAGATTTGGCACTCAAAATGGCTGAGTATTTTGGCAAATATTTGACTTTCGCATCCTCCCTTCGGAAATCCTAGATCCGCCACTGAGTCCTCCGTGCGTGTCTCTTAGTTTTCTGTTTTCCAACGGTCATCCCCAAACATTGCTATATCAGTTACAGATAATAACCCTCAGCGGTGCCCTTGCTAACCGTGTCAGTTTTCTAGTTTTTATACGAATTATGAGATTAATCGTGTTTTGTTATCTTCACCTTTTTATAAGGAAGAGTTATACAGACTCGTCATCATAATGCACTACATGATGTCTCCAATATTCATAATTCAGACAGACCAAACAAATAACGTAATAAGGTTAGGATCTTTCAGCTTGCTTTCGTTTACTTTACATCTGTAATACAGTTTTTGTGTTACACATGTTCACACAAATCATTCCATTTATCGTTTACTAGTGTGTTTGACACATTGCATAAATTGCACGTTTTTTCACCCACCTTTTCTTTTGTTGTACTGTTGATCAAATTGACATGAGATACAGAAAATATTGCCCAAGTGTTGACGGAGATGTAAGCTTAAATTTGATTCAAAGTATCTCTTTGCGATCTCGGCTCTCCAAAGGGAAGTTCAAGGAAACAATTATCGTTGTAATAGCTTATGTGGAGAATTCACAAGAGATGCAGCTATGGAAGCTTTCTCACGAAATTACACGCCCTAAGTATCGGAGGTTGAAATATTGCCTTATCTATCAGAATGAATTGACATACAGTCGGTCATTGGAATCCTGGAGTACACGTATTTTGAATAATGGTTTAAGACAGCAACTGACGTATTTTTGAGTGACAAACTATTTTCCTGCTATTTGTTTGTCCAAAACTGCACGCGACATGTATGTTTAAAGGTCAAGTGTAATAAAATAGATTTGAAAATAAAGTTTATAATTCAATAAAACCCGTTTTGAAAAGTTTATTGATGTGTTTATCTTTTTTTTAAATCCAGGTAAATGCGCAAAATACCTATTCCAAAATCGTTGTTTATAGAAACGAATGAAGGGATTGTCACCCTTTCTTATGACGTCATCTGAGACAATTGCAGTTGTTTAGCCTGTATATCATCGTTTTAATTTCTGTGAGAAATTGCCAGTTTTAGCAACACCGTGGATAGTGACGATGAAATACCGTAGATACACTTAAGTTTAGGGATTCAACCTTTATAATGTTTGTACCTACACCCGTTTCGAAACCATCAGATAGTAATATTTATATGATATATACATTTATATGTTCGACAAATATCTCATTGGAATCTCATTTAGAAATTGTTTACCGGGCCAGTCCATAGAAAATTGGGAATAATATTGGAAAAAAATGTTCTATCAAAAGATAACCTTTGTATTTTACACAATCGAGGCTAATCAAAATCAGACTTCATAGATACTCGCCGTATACTCTATTGTAGCGATTGTGAGCGTATTTAACTAGATTGACTCTCACGTTTGTATTTTTTTTTATTATGGGATTTATTTGTATGAGATTGATCAGATTCAAATTATAATGTGTTTAGCTAGATATATATTTAACTGAAAAATGCCTTTTTGAAAAAAGAACAACAAAAGACAAACGAAAAAAACTTATTGTGCACAACGTTATTTGTACCCCCCCCCTTTTTTAAAAACAAAAACAAACAAACATCTACATGTAGATACAATATCATAAAATGTAAATTAGGCCTATTAGTACATGTAATTTCTTCACAACACACGTCAAATGCGAAATTGATATGTTACGGCACAAAGTTAACGAATTGTAGCATTTTGAGGTGTGAAATTTTGCCTTAATGATTCATGATATATATGTAGCACATTAGGAATGTAGCATATTAGGAAAAGGAAAAAACTTGTACTTGTTTTCATAATATTAATGAACTTGAAAAAAAAAGCTTTGGAAATTGGACTGACCTTGCAATAATTAAGGTTTTATCAATATGGGTTTTTAAAATTAAATTCATTTCCATTTTTACTATATTTTATTTTTTCAATATATATATATTGAAGAAATGAAATGATGACGATGAGTCCCTTATAAATATAGTATGAGTACGACAATATTCGAAAGATATTTCATTTAATAAAAGAAATAAAATCAATTCGAACTAGGTAATGGGTGACATTAATTTTTATGTGCAATCGCAAACCCATTGAATACAATGTCGCATTAAAGCATTCAGTGGTGGATGTAGAGAGGGGTGGATTGCGTGCATCCCCCCTTTTTGGGTTGAACTTTTTATATAATTAAAATACATCCCTTCACTTGTTTTGTAGGATGTCCAGTTAATCATCACTTTGCACTTTGTTTGGAGTCAAACAGGATGATGGAAACCTGATCCTCGTTAATTAAAGTGTCACTCACTGATCCTCGTGGCTTGTCACAAATCTCAGTGTCTCTATTCCGTTTTAGTATCCAAATTCTTCGAAATTTAGTATCTTTTGGGAAAAGAAATATACTTAATCCCTGTCCCGATTTCACATTGCAGTTCAAAGCAGCGCATTGTACCATAAATACAGGACTTTTCTATGTAAACACTATAAAACCCTACCAATGCAGTCGAAAGTTGTCTCAGATGACGTCATAAGCTACGAGCGATAACTCCCGTCACAATACATTTATCGATCGCTCAGGTAAAAGTTTGATAGCGCCAAGTGATTTTTATCAAAATTGCCATGGAAATTAATCGATAAGTGTACGACAGACATTTTTCTGTATAAAACTCAAGTTTTAGGAAAATCACCGTACTTGACCTTTAAGTTCACGTATAATTGAATTTGATAAAAATTGAAAAATTATGTCACTTTAGATGCGACCTGTATGTACTCTAGCGGACTGTAGATATCGGAGGCAAATTATCTGAAATTGCATTTGACATAATTTCTTTTATCAAATAAAACAAAATTTAATCTTTAAGTTGTACGGAGGCCCACAAAGGCTGTTATCATATGTTGTCATTTAAATGCCTAATAACTTCACAATATTAAGCATTGTACTGTCTTTACACCGGTACTTTTTAAATCAGCACCCCCTTACTTTGCACAGTTGTCTTTTGCTTTATGCTATTAAGCTTCTAACTTGGTTTAAAAACCTCAGACGTCTGAAATATATTCTTATGCTATATCTATGAATCTTCACATAGTAGTCCGAGTTGATACATGTACGAGTTACTAGAGAGGAAAATTACACAGGTGGCAGGGTACAGTTTCTTTGGTTCTGAAACATGTGGATAGGTGGTATACATCAAAGTCAGATTATGACAGACTAATGAAAAATCATATTTCGCTTTTAGGTCAATACTTATATTTCATATTAGTGTAGTTAATAAATTATGATCCTAAATTACATGTAATCTATAAATACTGGTGCTGGTGCACAAAACATGCTCTGGCCAGGTTCCCATTCTTGCTTTGATTTTCTCTCATTTTGGCTAATCCGCACCCCCCACCCCCCACCCCACAAACACACACCACCACCACACTACCAAACATGGGGATTTAGACACTGTGCACAATGAAGAACCCTATCTGCCCTTCTTAAAAATCTACCTTTTATATGTGGCCATCCATCTTCCCTCACAGCTACAGACCTTTTGCTGGACCATGCATGTTTACACCGGAATTTCTTCAGCAACTGACTACGTGTCTTAGTTTCGTATTTGCACCCATCTATATGCTAGGAATCATGGTGACACCTACATGTTGTATATCAACATTTTTATTAAGCACTCGGCTACATTTGACATGCATCCTAAAATTATTGTATACATTTTTACACATGTAATATCACTTCAAATATGGGGTATTTCCATTTTTTTTTTAAAAAGTTGACCGGGCCTATAGTGCGAAACTGTCCCCTGCTACCACAGTATGGGATTCTTTCTCCTAATAGTGTGAACTATCTCTCCCGGTCACTTGTTCACGTGCGTCTGAAGAATGCATCTTGAAGTTGGCCATTTTCACTTTTTTGACCAATGGAGTTGATCGTTACAAACAAATGAACATATCATGTCACATGTATGTCACAACAGGGGATGCTTACTCCTCCTAGGCACCTGATCCCACCTCTGGTGTGTCCAGGGGTCCGTGTTTGCCCAACTATCTAATTTGTATTGCTTGTAGGAGTTATGAGATTGATCACTGTTCGTTATCTTCACCTTGCATGTAATCCATAAAGTACTTCATCCATGTAAATCACAGGATATAGAATACCAATCCCAAGATACTGAATATAAATCACAAAATTAATGAATAAACAACTCAGAGATAACGAACAGTGGTCACTCATAAATCCCATAAAATACAATATTAGGAGTAGGGGAAACATGGACCCTTGGGCACATCAAAGGTGGAACCAGGAGCTTAGAGGAAGCAAGCATCCCTTGTTGACCGGTCACATCCACCATGAGCCTTACATATTGATCAGAAACGGATTAGTTCGTAGTAAAACTCAGTATGTAAAGAACGGCCTAACTATTGGTATATGAAACACGTCAGACAGCATTCCACCTAAAGACAGGTTCTAAGAACATCATAATGAACACATAATTTGCGAAATGCTGATATCAAAGAAGACTGTTGAAACCTCTGTAACATAAACCTATTTGTCAGTAACTTGCGTCGATTTAAAAACTGATCATACGCATAACATGCTCTCGCGCATTGAACCATTTGAGAGAAATAAACACCATATGCAGGTGACAATGGAATAATGCTACATCAATATGGGAAGTTGACGATGGAGAAGCTGAGGTCATCCCGTTTATAATCAAGCTGACTTATCAGTTTAGCGTTGATATTTCATTCAAATATGAAGTAGATTCGGAAGACTATTTTGTCTTTTGTTTGGAGCTCACTGGTATGGATCGAATAATCATATGAATGAAAACGAACATTGTTATTAGATAAAATGTCGTCGATATATCTAAATGTAGAGTTGAAGACCACCACAAGATATGTTTTCTTCTCGTGTAGAAGCTTTTGAATAAAGCCTGTCTCTGGACATGTCATTACTGGTGATATTGATATAGTTGAAAATTAAGACCCAAATCACTTATTTTAAAAGGTTCTAAATACAGAGAACCTCGGTCTTTCAATTGGCAATATAACTTCATCTCTATTATGAATTATGTCGAAGATTATGTCAGATGATCAAGGTATAGGGATCACGGCGGGTGTGACTGGTCGACAGGGGATGCTTACTCCTCCTATGCACTTGATCCCACCTCTGGTGTGCCCAGGGGGTCCGTGTTTGCCCAACTCTCTATTTTGTATTGGTTATAGGAGTTATGAGCTTGATCACTGTTTGTTATCTTCACCTTTCATGATGGTCTAAGTTTGAAAAAGAATTTATACATTGTCAGAATCGATTAAAAGTATAAGAGGAATACTGATATCCCGCATTAGACATATCAAAACAAATTACGTACCATCTATCCTTCTGTGTTTAGTAAATCAGAAATGATAAAAGAATTAGATAGGTTACTCAATACATGAGGAATATGTTTTGGTTTCACCTGTCAAGGCTTGTAACAACATTTTCTTTGTAAGGCTCATTATCACGACTGTATTATAAGCGAACTTGACATTAATTCCACTATTGGTAATCTTACTTATACTCTAACTGCCCTTTCAAAAGATACAATTCTTCAAATTCATGCTTTAGTTTTGGACATATTTAATGGATCGAATGAATATGAGATACCGTACCTATACTGGATTCCTAAACTTCATAAAAACCCTTACAAAGATACATTACTGGATCTAGTAAATGTTCTACCAAGCCCCTATATTTGCTCTTCACGAAAATATTAACAGCTGTGAAGGAGAAACTTCAAACGAACTGTGCCACTACATATGCCAGAAGTGGTGTAAATCAAATGTGGATTCTACAACATTATAAAGAACTTTTAGTAAATTTGAAATCGCAAAACTTTTCTCAAATCAACACCAAAACGTATGACTTTCAACATTTTACATAACAATTCCTCACTTTAAATTAAAGACTAGAATTTGAACATCCTAGACAGTTTCTTCTTCAACAAAAATGGAAAACGGAAATATTCATATCTGTTAAACACCAATGTGATTCCACGCACAATTACTCTGAAGTTGAAATAAAAAATATACTGGAGTTCCTCATTGACAATATCTTCCTGGTCTTTTGTGATCAGGTCTTCCAACAGTTTGTTGGAATTCCCATTGTGCTCCTTTGTTAGCTGACCTGTTTTTATATTCCTATGATATAGAATTCATTCAAAAACTTGAACATGAGAAGAAATAAATCTTTTGTTGTGGCCTTCAATTCAACACTTAGATATATGCAAGGTGAAGATAACGAACAGTGATCAATCTCATAACTCCTACAAGCAATACAAAATAGATAGTTGGGCAAACACGGACATATCGACGACGTTTTATCTACATGTATTAACAACAATAATTTTCATTCATATATTGATTTGATATATCCCAGTGAGCTCGAAATAAAAGACAACGCAGAGTCGTCCATTTCTGCTTCATATCTAGATATGTATGCCCCCCTTTGAAAAAGAGGGGACATATTGTTTTGCAACTGTCGGTCGGTCGGTCTGTAGACCATGTGTTGTCCGCTCAATATCTTGAGAACCATTCACTTGATGATAATGATATTTCATATGTGGGTTAGTTATGAGTGGAAGAGGATCCCTATTGTTTTTCAGGTTCAAGGGTCAATCTACTCTGGACATAGGAATATAATGTCCGCTAAATATCTTGAGAACCCTTTGCTTGAAAGACATCAAACATGGCACACTGGTACATCCTAAGGAGTAGATGACCCCTATTGATTTTGAGGTCATATGGTCAAGGGTCAAACTGGGCATAGGAATATACTGATCATTCAATGTCTAGAGAACCCTTTGTTTGACAGACATCAAATTTGGTACGCCAGTACATCTTCAGAAGAAGATGACCCCTATTGATTTTGAGGTCACATGGTCAAATTTCAAGGGTCAAACTGGACATAGGAATATACTGTCCGTTCAATATCTCGAGAACCCTTTGCTTGACAGAGATCAAACTTGGTACACTGATACGTCTTCAGGAGAAGACGACCCCTATTGATTTTGAGGTCACGTGGTCAAAGGTCAAGGGTCACACTAGATAAGAATATACTGTCCGTTCAATATCTTGAGAACCCTTCGCTTGACAGACATCAAACTTGGTACACTGGTACATCTTCAGGAGAAAATTACCCCTATTTATTTTGAAGTCACATGTTTAAAGGTCAAGGGTCAAACTGGACATAGTAATATACTGTCCGTTCAATATCTTGAGAACCCTTTGCTTGACAGACATCAAACGTGGTACACTGGTACGTCTGCAGGAGAAGACGACCCCTATTGGTTTTCAGATCACATGGTCAAGGGTCAAACTGGACATTGGAATATACTGTCTGCTCCACATCTTGAGAACCCTTTGCTTGACAGACATTAAACTTGGTACACTGGTACATTTTCAGGAGAAGATGACACCTATTGATTTTGAGATCGCGTGGTCAAAAGTCAAGGGTTAAACTGTACATAGGAATATACTGTCCGCTCAATATCTTGAGAACCCTTTGCTTGACAGACATCAAACTTGGTACACTGGTACATCTTCAGGAGTTGATTACCCCTATTGATTTTTAGGTCACATGGTCAATCCACTCTTGACATAAGAAGATATTGTCTGCTCAATATTTTGAATTGATGATACTACTCTCAATTAAATGATGTGTGTGTGTGTGTATAACCCTTTTCAATTTTGCACCATGGGTATATGTGTTTTACAAACATCTCTTGTTTATTGAAAGTAGACATTAACGGCAAACTGACAACTCAACTGTATGGCAAACGGGATGATTTCAGCGTCTCCATCGCCAACTTCCAATATTTATGTTCCACTATCACCTGTATATGATGTGTGTATATTTCAGCTGATTTGATACGCAAGAGTTTGTTCTGGGTGTGATCAGTTGGCTACATACAAACAAGTTGATTGTGCAGGGGTATGAACTCTCTCATTTATAGTCAGCATTTCGCAAGTTCTATAGTCGTTATAACAATTTAGTTTGCCAATACAACCTATTATTATAGACCAGCCTTGCAAAACTTCAAAATGATAGCAGTTTGTAGTGTACATTGTACTTGTAAGCTGACCTTGTCCTGGGATGGAAATAAAGACATAACATTATGTTTACCTATATAAGTTTATTTTTTGCACTTATTGTATTTTATAACAACACCCCCCTCCCCATTGTGGCTGTTGTTGGTCTTGGCAACTAGGCAATGAGTAAAATTTTAAAGTTTTACATTAAAATTTTACCATGTAAATTACACCTGTGTATTGACACCCAAATGGTACAGGCCAAAAACACATCATTGCCTAATGTTATATCATAAAATCAAGCAACAAATTTAGCAGATCTTCTCATTCCGGTTGACGGCAATGAGACGATTTGCAATCACCCCCAAACATCAATCATTAAAATGTCAATTTTCAATTAAACAAAAAACCATATGACTATGATTCCGGTGAGCGGCAATCAAAGTGTATCATATATATATGTGACCAAATTGTCACCAAATAATTCAATACATACAATATTGTCCAATCAAATCATTCAATGTCCAATCACAGGAACCAGACGCGCATTCTTCCACATGGCGGAAATGGTTACAATATTAACCATTGAAGCCACCGCCACCAAGGGGGGGAAGCGGCTAGTTCCTGGAGCCAAGACCTTGCCACAAAATACCCCGTCCAAATTCTAGTATAACTTTGGATACACTTGCCATCCATTCGTTATAAATTGTTCTAACCCTGCACTAATGTTGTTGAGAAAAATTTCATTGCCTATATTTGATATATGGACCCCATCTGCCTCAAAAAGATTTGTGTTTACAAGTTTGATATCCAAATACTTGATATAACATCCCCCATTCCTTACTATATAAGCCGCCACTGAACTGTTGATTCTCTTTGCAGAATTATTCATTTTTTCTATGCTATCTGATGAATACCAGTTCTTTCTAGGCAATATTTGTGACCATACAAGCTTTGTATTGGGTAAAAGTTTCCAAATTTTGTCAATTGTACCTTTCATATCTTGTATAAGCTGTTTGATTGGTGTGTACCCAATATTATTACCACCACAATGTAGAATAATGTAATCAGGAGGGTCAGCAACTTTCAGCAATGTTTTGATCTTGTTGTACATTTCATGCCAGCCCATACCCCCTTTTCCTTGCCACCAAATAGACACATTTAATCTATCCATTAGTCCCAAGTTAACTCCATCTGGTCTGATTCTAGCTGCTAAAAATGTTGTCTCGACTGTTATCTCACCGTTCTCCCGAAATTGCCTCGTCATAAAAGGAAATGCTATTCTATTTGCCAACTTATTTCCGGTAGGATTCCGGAATAGTGTTTCCGAAAAAATCCTCAGAAATAAAATATATTTAAGTCTGGCTAAAATAAATGGATTTATAGTTAATTCTATAAATCTTATTATTAGGTTTAATGCTATCTGACGTGTTTCATACCGATTGTATTAGGCCGTTCTTGGCCCATCGATTTGGATTACGGTTACTTAATTTACCTGATCAAAATATAGGGCTCACGGCGAGTATGAACGGTCGACCGGGGATGTTAATGCCTCCTAGGCCCTTGATCCCACCTCTGTGTATATCCAGGGGTCCGTGATTGCCCAACTCTCTATTTTATATTACTTATGGGAGGTATGAGATTTATCACTGTTCGTGATCTTTGCCTTTCACGAAAATAAAAGCAGATCGGGTAATAAAGAAGCATAGTTTGTGTCCATGGCAATACCAACAGACTGTTGGAAGACTTGGTCAGGAAAGACCACGTAGATACAGCATCCTTTTAATATCAACTTCAGAGTATTTGTGTGTAGAATCGGAGGGGTGGTTAACAAAGTAATTTATAATGATCGATCACAAGGTGTAAATATCTCCGTGTTTTATATCTATTGAAAAAGTAGTGTATATGAAAGCCTAGTCTTTAATTTATCTTAAAGTGTCCATGAAGTCAAAATATAAGTTAGTCTGAACTGATGTATCTTTATTAATAAAATACAGATTCGAAAGTCTCACGCTTCTAAGTGCCTTTATAAGCGAGATATCCACGGTTAAAATTGCCGATTTTCGCACCTGCTCAAAACCAATCAGCGGCACTTCCGGTTTTACTATATATAGCGACACAACACATCAGTTTCAAAATGGCCAACGTAAGACATAGAGATAGCAGATCGTCAACTTCTTCCGACATCGGACTTCACATGTCGTTTGAAGTCTCATCTTGTGACGATAGCGACGGAGAAGACCTGCAGGACATTGTTCCTTACCAGTTTGAACCTGAGGCTTCTGAATCGAATGAAAGCGAGCAAGATTCCTCGCTTGGGGGAAGCGACGAAGATCAGCCGAGACTGGACAACACCGATTGGTATATTGAAATTAACTTTGATATAGCCTCCTTACAATTTTTTCTACTCCAAAACTTTATTAGTTTTCAAAAAGTGGTACATTCTAAATAAACGAATATAAAAATTCGTTTCTTTATCTGTTTTTAACTGCTTAAATCATTTTAACGATAGAACATTCTATCTAGGGTATACAGTATATATCTAATGGACAAGCGGATAGTCGTGTATCCAAGGCGTATATTTTCTAATATTGATTGTTTATTGGCTTCAGATTTGTGAGTTACGTCCATAACAACAGTAACAAAAATACTAAATACCGTTAATAATAGAATCTTGTAAATAAAGATAAATATTTAGACTTGCATAGACACGGAATTTGTGTATAACTATATGATTTGTAGGTGTACTTGTGGATACTGTGTACTAATGCCTACACAGAGGGAGAGCATCTGCTGTTGTGAAATTGACAGAGTCAACAACAAAAAGGATTCATCCGACCGAAAGCTTTCCTGCATCACTCAGCATCCTGGATTCTCATCGGTGTGCCTAGATGTGTATGTGCTTGAGACAGCCTACTATCAGTACCGCTCCCAGTATGGAGAATTACAGACCAGCATTGAAGAGTAAGAACTTTTACTGTATTTCATTTTATAATCATCCTATCTTTACTTCATTTTAAATAGTCAGGAAACAAAGGTGTACATGAACACATTCATAAGTGTTTATACAAATAAGTGGTTTTCTAATGTATACAAACTTTCACAGAAGGAACAGATATACATCATATCGACAACTTGTGCGCTGGTGCTGGGGCTACCTTGGGAAAAATGTCAGAGTCCCCTTACCATCTTGTGCTGTTCAAAAGATAAGAGCTGCATTTCCATCTGAGGACTATGAGGGTTTCAGGGACCCACAATAATGCAGGTATGTGCAAGAAATGCATTTTCATTTTAAATTCAGCCCTAGTTCTCTACTTACAATTTGATACAGCTGAAAAATCAAAATCTAAGTCCTTGAAATTACTCAATTTTGGGGGTCTCCGTGGCCGAGTGGTTAAAGCATCACATTCAAAATCACACAGTTCGAATCCTGCTCGCGCCGGTAAGTGAGAAAGTTTCCCAGTTTACTTGCGGAAGGTCGGTGGTCTCTTCAATAAAACCTGGGCGTCACCAGATAACCGAAATATTGTTGAGTGTGGCGGAAAATAGCAAAAAACAAAACAAACTAAATTTTGTAGTAATCATTATTCGAGAAAAAACAATAAAATTCACAGTACATGTGATTGGGATATGAAAAGCTAATTACACCTACTGTTATTAATCATCATTATGCTACTAAAATATTGACAAACTGAAAAAAGAAACCTTTTCACTGTAAAGTTATGAAAAGGAAAGTATCGGCTACAAAAATAAATTTGAACCATGGAACGGGATGTGGACCCTGCTTTCATGTTCCCATTAAAGAGTCAAGGGATAGGGTAAGAGGGGACAGGAGTTTATATACAAGCAAAGTCTCTACAAAATGTCACTAGAGTAAAATACACAATATGCTAACTTATCAATTTACAATAACTAAACACTGTATATATACTAGGAAAGTTTACAACTAATCTATCTATAGCAATATATACAATGTCATTTCCTATCAAGTCCAACTAGTTACTACAGGTCGAAACTGTCACACACTTGTCTCCTTCCTACAAAACCGTGACTTGAAATTACACACTGCCTCTTCTTTTTCAGGGTGCATGAATGCGCTGCACAGAGGAGGTGGCTTCACTGATGGCAGGCAGGCAATGGGTTCCAGCATTGTCGCAGTAGCTGATTTTAGGGTTTCCTTCATCAGTGTTGATGTTTATTCTGAAATGTTAAAGAAGATCAGAAACATACATATTTAAAGTTCTTTTGCTTTTGATGTTATTTTTTTTTTATTGTACTGTACAATACTGTTATATATCAATAAACAATTGTTAGTCATGATTTCATTTCTACTTGTCTTGATAAGGCTAAAAAATGTATGTTGGTTTCCACTTTATTGTCCAACCCTAAAAATGGATTCATCGGATTATCCATGACAGTATATTGGGACGCACTACCTACCTGAACTTTCAAAAACCCTAATTTACCTTACCAACATAAATTTTGTATTAAGTCTACGTTCATGCTTTTGCATCTCGCTGTGCGTAAGAGTTGCACATAGGGAAAGAACTATTGGGCAACTCGGAAATTGCATATTACTAGCACCGGCTGAAGTTGACTGAATTTCAATGCACGAAGGTTCTTCGATCTTCAATCTCTGGGGCATAAGAATAATTCAACATATAATAAAAACCAACAACCTACCTACCTACCGTTAAAAATGTTGAGGTGAAAGTGGAAACCAACATATATATATATTGGCCTAAGTGACCATAAGAAACTGATTATGTGATAGGTACCGTATGTAGGCTCCACTGTAACCTTCCGAACACTATAGTCGCCCTGCTTAAATTTTGGGAAACTTATCTTGTACTGCAGGTCACCATCTCTAGTAGTAGCTTGTGACCTGGATGCATTCTCGTTGTAGTGAATGGCAGCCATCATTAGCCTATAATATAATGTATATTTTTGGTAGTAAAAATCTAATCATAATTTTTATGATTTACCAGGTACAAAATAATATAGCGGGGAAGGGGGGGGGTCATTTCTTGTTTGAAATAATATTATGGATATTTGTTATTATGCATGCTCACCTACAATACATGCCATGGTATGAAAATGAAACCATCTTTGGGGCAAAATGGTTGATGGTGCTGTGGAACGCCTCAATCTGGGAAGTCTGGAAGAGGGGGGAAAGCTTCGGGATGTCCTTCTTCATCTGTTTGGAGAGTATCAGATCTGACATCTTCTCACTGGCTTTTGATCCTATCCAGAAAGAAGAAAACAAATTATTTTAAAAGCTAAAAACTTGTTTACTCAGTTGTAATATTACAAAGTGAATAGGTAGCTTTGCATCAATCCATAGAATATCTTTGTATTCTTTATCAATTGGAAGTATAAATCAAATGAGTAGAATATTTTACCTGCTTTCAACCACTTCTTCTGCTCATTGCCTTCAAGGGTGCTGTGGGCACATGTTGGAAATAAAGTGTTGTGGCCGGTGTGGACATTGTGGATGTGGTTTTCGACTGACTCCCATTTGGCCCACATCACCTCTCCATTCCCATCTGGTGTGGAGGCCGCAACCCAGTACATGTGGTTGGTCAGACTCTTGCACCACTTGACCAGCTCTGCACAGTCCTTAAGCTTGGATGCTGCAACAATTTTCTTCTTAAGGCCTGAAATATTTTAATTAAAATGTGAAAAGATGTCTTGAATTTTTTATATAAATGAACAAACAATAAAGCAGAGAATTTTAATTCCAGCTAAACCCCATTAAAAAAAACAAAAAACAACTTCAGTTGCTATTTCAAATGTAGTTTGTTATCATACTTATGTCCTTTCTGTGTAATTTATTATTCCTAAGGGTTGTTTAAAATTGTTTTATACGTTATTAGGGCAATTATATCATTAATTATATCATTACAGTAGGCGCTATATATTAATAATAATAAATATGCATTTTAATTCTGACACTATGCATATTTTATTCACATGTATGTGCACATCGTAAAGCACTTTAGAGAACTAAATAAATGATGATAGGGCGCTATACAAATCGTGTCGTGTAAGGTGTTGAAAAGTCATACGTTTTGATAAATCACGAATTTTATTTAACATAGATTACAAATTATGAAAGGCGAAGATAACGAGCGGTGATTAACCTCGTAACCCCTACATATGTATAAGCAATGTAAAATGTAAAACTTGCAACGGTACCAATTTTGATGCACCAGATGCGCATTTCAACAAATAATGTCTCTTCAGCGACGTCCAATCGAAATGTTTGAAATCAGAAATAACAATGTTTGTTTGATATTCGTAGGATTGGTTAACTATATATCGTTAACCGATTGGTGACTGTATTATCTGCCATAATACTATCCATCTCATTGCGATCCAGCCTCACCCTCCAACACCTCCCAAATGCACCAACATAGTGAAGTTGAAGTGTGTTGTAGTAACATTACATATGCTCTGTATGGGACGTATGGGTTGTCCCATGGTTTAAAAATAAATAAATATAAATAAATAAGGACCATCGTGTATTATAAGGGGAAAACAGTGTGCCAAAAAAAGTGGAGTCAAATTCGTCCAAGGATAAGAGCTATGCATGAGGGAGATAATCCTTAATTTTGAAATGAATTTCTAAATTTTATAACAGCAATTAAATATACATCCGTATTTTCAAGCTAGTAACGAAGTACTTAACTACTTGGCTGTAGAAAGTATAATATATATATATCAAATGATGTGAATCACAAGATTATGAAATCACACACGGTATAAACTATATACATCACAAGATATAGAAAATAAATCGTAAGGTATATACTATCAATCACAAGATCATTCATATACAAGATAATTATTCTTTGTTGCCCAAGATGGCAAAGATAAGAAAACAATGTGTGAACTTAATACATTTAAGAAATAAGATATCATTTTTGAATGTTTTTGGGATATGACATGAATTTGGTCACGTGATCAAATCCTATAACGCCCGAAGGGCGTTATAGTAGATTTGATCACGTACCAACTTCATGTCATATCCCAATAACATTAAAAAATGATATTTTATTTCTTATATTTATATTTTCTATTTTGATTTGTGTTCTTACCGAGCTTCCATGATTATGTAGCAGATGACCAAAATAACGATCGTAGAACACAAAATATAGTTCGTTAGAGTTTTATCGAATAAAAAATTAGGAACAATATCAAAGAGAATATAAAATATAGATATTTAATTGAAAATGTTAAAAAAAAAAGAAGACGAAACATGTGTAAAATAAAGGTAATTTAGAGCGTAAAGTTAACTGAAATGACGACAAGAAGAGCGGAGTAAACTACATCCGTGATGTGATTTGGTCGCGATCAGCGATGGAGAAACTGGTGTCGGTCTAGCTTACCAAGTTGGAAACGCAATTGTTGATCACAGATTTCGACAGAAATTCAAAGGATCTGAGAGAATTGGTGGTGGATATGATGGGTCAAGTTAACGTTAAGCTCTTAGTTAGGTTTTTGGAAAGAAACAACGGTATGTTCATCGTTAGGACTCGCGGTTGTAGCCATGCAGGAGACGATTCAAGACAGTAGGACAGATTTAGACAAAATGCAGGTAGGTTGCGTCTTTTATTTACCTTCAGTGTGTGTAAAAGAAAATAAAAACGGACTGACGGAGTTTTTGTTCACTTGAGAGATTTCTGTTGTAGGATTTTAATGAAGACTCACACCGGTACCCTGACATGAACATGTAAATATTTCGAGCCTCGAAACCAGCCTCGCTTATGATCATGCCGAGTCATAGCCGTGATGGAAGTTTCCAGGAAACAACAGGTTAACGTATCATCATAAAGTAAATAGGCTTATAACTGCCTACATGTTTTCGCTTCCAATATCATAGAACTTTTTAAATTCGCCATGCAGAAGTTGCAGACGGTATTTAAAACTGTTTAAAATAAAACAAGAGAACGGTATGTTTAATGTTTCTGTTTTAAAAATTGATGAAATTCTTGTTTGTTTACAAAATAAAATCTGTATAAATATCCTGCTGCGTTTGTTTCTGTTAGGATGTCATTGCAGTGGCGGATCCAGGTTTTACGAGGGGGGGGGGGGTGAAAGTCAAGTAATAGCCAAAATACTCAGCCATTTTGAGTGCCAATCTGGAATTTTACTCACACTATTTCTATTATTTAAATTTGTGGCGAGAAGGGGGGGTGTCTAAATCCCCCACTGCATTGCATAAGCAAGAAGCCAGGTGAAAATACAGGAACTGACTTTCGAAGCGGTGATTGTATTCATACGCAAGAACAAACTGATCATGTGACCAAATTCATGTCACACGAAATTGAACATCGATTTCATTAGTACTGTCATATAAGGAATTGCATTGGCAAATGTAAATATTCATTATTATCCCCTCATGCATAGCTCTGATCCTTAGACGAATTTGACTCCAGTCTTTGGCACTCTGTTTTTGGGAGTTGAACTATGTTCAATCTCCCTGGGTCATCACGCACTTTTCTGCGCAGTAATTTGTATTGATTTGTATAGTGGTCGTCAGCGGGGGTTCTGTGTCAGCTGATTTACTCCTAGGTAAATCAACATAAACTTTTATAAACATCCGCCATTAAATAATCCATGTAACTTTTCTGAATTAATCTAATTTTGATAATTGACATGTAAATAAATACAATGATATTGTATTCAAATCAATTTGAATACAAAATTTCGATCAAATTGATACTGATAGACATAGAAAAATAAAAGATAAGGTTGAAAATTGTCGTTTGTAGCGCAGCGTCACCTATAAACATTGATAGGGAAACGAACGACAACTGCACACAAGCCCTATCGTGGCGCGAAATATCGAATATGGTGCGAAACCTCAGAAAATTTACAAGAAATAACTCTACAACATTGTGTATGTGTATATATTTGGTTTTTTTTTTTAATGTGATATAAAAAATGCTTGATGTTACATGTAGATTGAATGGAAAACACCCGTCCGGTTTGGTTTTTCATTTTATGACGATGAGGTATCGGTGGTTAACTGTGCGTTTGAGACGCTTGAATCCACGGTAAACAAAGCGCGAAGCAAGTGATCGTCGACATGCCACAGCGTTGTTCTGTGCCGCTCTGTAGTAATTATGGTGGACATCAGTTCCCTAAAGACAAATATAAACGTTTTCAGTGGATTGTTGCAATCAAAAGAATTGATCCGAAATCAAAAAAGTTGTGGGAGCCTAAGAATGCAGATGTTGTTTGCCACCTTCACTTCTGCGAAAGTGATTACAGGGACACGTCAGGTTAGAAGCCATAATATCGATCATTATCAATGTAAAACACATTTTATAAACTTAATGATGATATTTGTCTTCCGTTTTTATTCATATTCAATTTGAGTTTCAATTTGATGTCATAAATACAGGCCAAGTAATTGCTTCTTGTTGCGTGTTGGAAATTTTGATAAAAGGGCTCATCACTTATAAATTCTGGCTATATACTAGAGCTTCCTTCCTCTATTTCTTAGAACAAGTCAGTCTTCTTAACAATAAAGTCAGTTCAGATGATGCAATTCCTAGCCTGTATTGCATTAATGATTTCATATTGCTTGTATGTACATACAAGTGCAAGAACTTTGAATTACATTGCATTTATTTGATTTGCATGTGTTCGTGTTGCTTTCTGTTTTCTTTTATATTTCAGAATGACGAAGGGAATGGTAATGATAGGCAAGTGATATTATAATAATCTTGCTAAGATAACCAAATAACCATACATAAAGTGTATGTAAAGTAAAGAATAGTCCTAACAATAAATATTCAGCAATATTAGTGTTGGAATAATTTAATTACCAACAATAATCAGTTATCTTTTGACTTTTTAAAGATTAAAGCATTAACAATTCACTTTTTAGTCACAAAATGTATGACATAGATGGAAGGGGACACTGTACCTTAATGTTTTCATTCATAATATCATTTGTATGCCAGGTTTTACAATTAGCATATTCAAAAGTTGAAATATATTTAAATAAACCCTACCCCATTTTGCCTTTGCAGACCAAACAAAATAAATGTTTTTAAACTTTATCCAATCAAAAACATGAATTAAGTGATTTAAAATATGCCTTTTAATTCATGTATTTATTTTTTTGGTAACAAGCTCATAACAAAAAATGAAAAAGTCTTTCAAAAATTAAGAAAATTGAAAGAGCAAACCATCATCTTGCTATAAGGATAATGAAATTTTGTTTTCAGCTGACCGCCTTCGCCTTAAAGAAGATGCTGTTCCTTCCATTCTGATCCCTGGGGAGGAAGTTTCTGGCCCAAGCCCAAGACAGTTAAGATTTAAGAGGAGAAACCAACCATTGGAGGAACCTGACATTATGGCCATGGGTATAATGATGATACTTTAGTGCTTGTTGTGTCACATGCACAGACATAAAGGAATCTTTAAGTCTGCATTTAGCCATATCCACTGCATGTAAAACAATGCTTTGATAGGCCATTTAACTATTATGTCACAATGTAAAAGTCCACAAATATATGCAATGTCAGAAATTTGCTGATAGGGCATTTAAGTTATGTTAGGTTAAGTCCAAAAGGGAAAAAAGAACATACACCACATCAAAAGAACTGAAAAACATTCTGTACTCTCAGTTAAAGATTTAAGCGAGTTACTGTATTGGTAAGACACATGAAATCTCCACCTATTTTTACTTGTACATGTATATTACAGGTGTACAGCAAGAAGTGGTTATAGATCATACAGTAAAGACAGGGCAGGCTGATCAAACACCAACAGAAATCCAGGATCTAGGGAAAAAAATTGTGCAAAATCCCTTTGCTATGAAATGTTCCATTGAAAATTTTAAAGATAATGCAGATGCTGTCTCGTATTACACTGGTTTCAGTAATTACGATCAGTTTATGATATTTTATCACTGTCTTGGTCCATGTGTAAATGAATTAGATTACAAATGTGTAACTTTAGAACCAAGGGATCAACTTTTTTTAACTTTGATAAAATTGAGACAGGCTAAAGAGGATTTTGAATTGTCACTTTTCTTTCAAGTTTCAGTGTCAACTGTATCTAGGATTGTAACAACCTGGATAAATTTTTTGTATTTCCAGTTAAAGGAAATGAACATATGGCCATCACAAGACACAGTTCAAGATTTTATGCCTTCAAATTTTGCAGAGAAGTTTGCAAACACTAGGGTTATACTGGATGCCACCGAAATACCAGTTGAGAAGCCGTCAGACGTCAATGCTCAGTCCATCACTTGGTCAAATTATAAGCATAGAAATACTATAAAGGCAATGATTGGAGTGACTCCCAGAGGGGCTGTGTCATATGTTTCCGATGCTTATGGTGGGTCTACAAGTGATAGAATGATTATTGAAAGATCTGATTTATTGAAAGATGGTATGTTTGAGAAAGGCGACAGCATCATGGCTGATCGAGGCATCATGGTGCAAGATCTCTTTGCTAACAAGGATGTTCAAGTAAATACTCCAACATTTTTGAAAGGTAAATCCCAACTTGAAGCCCATGAAGTAGTACATGATCGACGTGTAGCTTCAAAACGCATACATGTAGAAAGGGTCATTGGTCTGGCAAAACGTTTTAAAATTCTAAAGAATGAACTTAGTCACAGCAAAATTCAGCTTG
Source organism: Ostrea edulis (assembly GCF_947568905.1). Classification (NCBI taxonomy): domain Eukaryota; kingdom Metazoa; phylum Mollusca; class Bivalvia; order Ostreida; family Ostreidae; genus Ostrea; species Ostrea edulis. Next base: position 65,485,226 of record NC_079168.1, on the reverse strand, counting down.
GATCCCGAATCATTTATATCTGCTTTGTGCTAAGCAATTTTAGAAGGTCAATTGTAGATAAATTTGCATAAGTTGTGATGATATTAAAGCAAAAGAGGCTAAATGATGATGTGCAGTTTTAAACAGATTTTCTCAATTCATATCATTTCTTGTGAATTAATCACATTTTATGTTGATCAATCCTCGACAATTGGTTTTATTGAATTCATACATATATGAATAATATATATATGAAGGTAGTGACACTAGCATTTACTTATCTAAATATAATTCATATAAGATATGCTTGTTAGCATTGTAAGATATTCACCATCATAAAATTTCTCTCTATTCTGATATTTACTCAGTTTGAAAATACTGATCCAAGCTATTGCCTTGGTTAATATTTTTAAATTTAGAATATATCACACCATATTGACATAATGAAAAGTCCAAAATTTCAGATTACATATTGGGGGCAATTTTATTAGGCAATCTGAAGTGTTCCCTGCAATACTTCACAACATGTAGTCAATTTTATGGAAATATATTGTTTCATTTGTAGCATACATTTAAGTAGTACAGAAGGAGGTGGTTTCAAAGTAAGGCCAATTCAACCTAATTAGTAGATTATCATCTGGGGTCCAAAAAAAAAAATGGGGCGGGTGGGAGAATATAATTTTTTAATTTTTATTTCCTGAGAAAAAAAAAATTTAATGAAAACAGACATCACACAAAGTGTTAATCAAGTAAGGAATTCAAAGATTCCTTGGTAGAATATATATATATAAAACAACATTCTGTGACTTTAATCATTCACTCATGTCACTGGGAAGCAAGTTTGTTTGAAATCATAATTTTTGCATTAAAAAAATCGGGATGGGCCCTTTTTTGAGGGGCGGGCGGGGATGATAATCTATCAATTAACTTTAATTGGCCTAATTTGCAATCATTTATAAATTTGAGGCAATGAAAGGTCTGTAATGTTTTGTATAAAACGACTCCAGTTTTGGTATAAGGCACATTTCACAGTATTCTCTGTTGATTTCAATAATTTCTACAAATAGTGACTTTAGTGTATACACAATAAAATAACAAAATTGTCTGCCACTTATATACAGTTGTCCCTGAATTTGATCATAGTAATTGGAAGATATTTTCAGCTTGATTTCCCCACCCACTACCTCTAAATAAGTGAAATATTCCATTGTGTTTGTGTTGATTTCTTGTTTCCGCCCTTTATAAGGACATTTCACCTCTATTATATATTTATCATCTATAACGCCATCTGGTGTTGCACCTAGAAATGGCATTTTTTAACAAATGAATAAACCATTCTCATGAACTCTTATGTTGTGGTTATCTTCAAACTTTTTGATTGCTTTTTTTTCATATGATTTTCCATGAGTGACTGCAGGGGTGGTGAGGCTCTTGATAGATATCAATGATTTACAAAGCTTCTGTTTGTTACGTCTGTCTGTCATTCTTGAAATCTGCCCAAAATTTGATGCTGTGATTCTCCACATTCTCTCTGCAAACCATCTCCTATTTGTAGATTGTCCCCTTGTTTCTTTTTCAATACTTGCCACCTCTGATTCAGTTACCTGTGCAATGAAAGGGAGAAAAAATCTAGAAAAGGCTTTAATCATAAGTCGTCATAATATATATGACTGATCTTAGTTGATAGGTAATACATGAAGCTATTTTTTATATATAATTGATGTCATGTACTTATATAGTTTTATACAGTTCTGCGGCAAGCAAAAATTCATTTAGCCATAAAGTCCCATCTCCAAATTATTTTATGATTTTGAAAGTACCTGTAATGCTTTATCCACCCAGTATTCTGTGAAAGGCAGTGATAAGTAGTGGTGGTCATGAATTGCAGACTGAAAATAAGTAAAATTTTATTATACTGTATGAAAACTGTACACATTATATATACACATTATTTCAAAGATAAGATTAAGACTAGATAAACATGAAATGTAGGCAAAGTTATAGTTAGGTTTAAAAACATATTGGTCATATGCGAAGGTCAACAAAAACATGCAAAACCCAATGTGATATATTAAGTAATGGCAAAGTGAAATTAAAAAAAAAGTCAAGGTCACAAATTTTGTGAGAAAGAAGAAAGATTTTATTTTACATATGAAGCCCCATCACTTGGCATTCAAAAGACAAACTGACCAAAAAGCTAAATGCCCTGATGTATTATTAATTACATTCAAGGTCACACTCCATGGTGAATCTAAATTAAATAAGTATTGACTTTTCAAAATTTGTAAGTCACCTTCAAATCTGCTCTCTCATAAAGATAACGAAATGCAATGTCTTCAGAAGTATTTGATGTATAGTTGATTAATAGGTTTCTGACCCGGTCTTGCATGCCCTCTACATTCCTAAACTTTTCTGGTCGTGGGTCATCCAAATGAACCGCTGATTTTCTCTTCCCAATTGTAATTTTTTCAACTTTGACTGGAGATCCTGAATGCATGAAAAAGAACATGAATTTGTTAATTGTACATCCCAATTTTATATAATATGACACATTGTATATATCAACAAAGATGGAAAAGTTGACTCAAATTTGAATTTTCTACTTTTATGTAATTATATGCTGTTGTCCATGCATATTTTTATATTCCAACCTTTATGGGATGCCTTTGGCTTGTTGAACATCATCAAATTTTCTGTACATGATTTCTGCACCGCCACTTCACCATTCTCAATAAAATTTTCAAGCATAATCATGCAAGCAGCTAGGTGCTTGCATGTACAATTTGGGCCTTTCCCTGCAGGGCATTCACAGTGTGAGTTTAGCACATCTCCAGATTCTTTCTCCAGCCTTAGTTTATAGCTGTATGTGACCTGTAATAACCTTTCAAATTAGACAGTGATTTCTTTGAAGTATTCAGTGATTTGGTTTGAAATATACATGTATATATTTTTTAAATGACCAAACTACACATACATGTACATGTTTTTCAGTGTCATACTGCTGACTATTTATTCATATACCCCGGAATATTTATTTGGAAATATCTACTAAAATATTCTTGATTAAAGCAAAAACTTGATAAAGCGTATACTCCTTTCTTAATGAGATCTAATGAATATGTATATCAAACTCAAAACGAGGCTAAGGTCGTATCGAGTGAAAACAAAAATAGAAAATGGAGGCGAAAAAAGCGTCTGCTACGCGCGATTTAAGTATCGTTCCAGACCTCACGTTCGGCTTCGTTGAGAAATTTGTCAAAAGAGATAGCCAAAGCCTTGGAGAAAAGGAAATATCCAAAGGATATAAATATTTCTGCGAGAGATATGTGACTAACATTACAAGTAAGTGGAAACCCTTCGTTTGCCTTTTCCTATGAATTGATAATCAGCTGGTTTTAAAAATACACGACGAACGTAAAGAAACAGATTCTTACATTAAATCTGATGTTTAATGAATAATCACCATCAATCAAATAACTCATCAAATTTGTATTTTCAAACAATTTAGCTCACAATGCTGTGAATGGATGTGTAGTGAAGGGGAAATGCCATAGATCCCAGCGCAAGAATGAATCGCCTCATGATATCGAGGTAAATATGAAAGTGAAAATTACTTGTTTGTGATATGATAGCCTATTGCACTTTGTACTATACAGGCATGTATCACTATCTCAAAATTGTAATCCATTATAAATAAATTCAAGCCAACATTCTGATACTGATACCACAAAAAAAGGGGGGGGGGGGTAGACACACAATATAAATTTATTTGCTTATGAAAATTTGGGGAAATAAATGTCAAAACTGATTATACCTGCCAGATATAACACACTCCATTATTGATAAATATATCAAACATATTACAATATTTACTTGTGTACATATTCTAATAATATTATTTGATTGACTGAATTAGTAAATTATTTTCAGAGAAGTGTTTTGTTTATGTTGTCATTGTCCCATTTGTAGATTGTTCTGTTAGATGGACCATGTGTGGAGAGTAGCCGTTGTTCCTGCACGATTGGACAGTCGGGACACTGTGGTCATGTTACTGGTCTCCTATTCACTCTGGCACATATGAAATCTGCAAACCTGAAATTCATTCCATCTGATGTTCTGAAGACTTCCCTTCCCCAGACTTGGCATGTGCCCCGAGGAGAGAAGATTTGTGGAAGTTCAGCTGAAAACGTGATTGTGCATGGATACAATGCCAAGTCATCTCCTCAACAACCTCGTGGATTGAGATCTACTCTGTACAATCCCATCAACTCTGTTGTTCCAAAAATTTCAGAACTGTGTTCTAGAGTCTCTGAAGCTGACAAAACCTGTTTGTTGCTTACAGTTGTGAATTTGAGTGGTAAAGGTGACTGTGAATATACAGAGACAAAATTTGGTAAATTTCCAAAAGGATCCCCATTAGCAGTGCAACAGAAATTGTCACCACATTATGTACTGAATATTTTAGATGCCAGTGAATTTCCTCTTCTCCCCGCTGAAAATCTAATGGAACAACAACTTCATATCATTCTGGATGAGAAAAGAACTGGTAGCTTTTCTTCAATTTTTGTGTCAGAGGAGGAATGTCATCAAATTGAGGAGATGACACGACTACAAGGAGAGAGTCCTAAGTGGCATGCAATCCGTAGGGAGAGAATTACTGCTTCAGTGGCTGGTGATATTGTAAAGCGGAGAGCAGGTTAGGCATTTACAATAAATCATGCAACGTTATGAAGTAATATTTACAATTTTATGCTTACTCCTTTTAAAGCACCTGATCCCACCTCTGGTATATCCATGGGTCTGTGTTTGCCCACCACTCTTTATTTGGTATTCGTTATAGGAGTTATGATCATTGTCATTGATCGTTATCTTCACCTTTCATGTATATAAATTCAAACATCCCAACATTTTCCATTCAATCTTTTTCACAGCCTATGAACCTCTAACTGGAAGACTGAAGACAACAAGAAAAGTTGTTACAGAGAGCATGCGTCATGGGTTGTCATTTGAGGCAGTTGCTGCTGACGCCTTTGTTAGAGTAAGTTTAAGTTTGATATCAGACCCCATACCATCACTATTGTATACAAAAGATCAAAGGCATTTTACATTCTATTTAGTTCAATGCACCTTTTAGATAATTGCTATATTTCAAAATCTTATTTAATTTTATATTTAAATTGCAGCTACTAGATAACAACGTCAACATATACCCATGTGGAGTTGTAGTTAGCCCTTATGCTCCATGGCTTGCTGCTACACCTGATCGGAAGGTATACAACCCCACCATGAATCAACCTTACGGCTTGCTTGAGATCAAGTGCCCTGTAAAACCCTTGTCAGAATGCAACTACTTGACTAAAGTTGGAGATGTGTGGAGACTGAAAAAAAATCATAATTACTTCTACCAAGTCATGATGCAACTTGCAGTGACTGGTCTAAACTGGTGTTACTTCTTTGTGTGGCTCTGTGATGAAAATCACTTGGAGGTTATCGAGTTTGATGAGGAGGAGTGGCAAGACATGAAAAACAAGATAGATTCATTCTATTTTGATCACTTTCTTGAATAAAAGCTTTGTCTTTTAAACCTCACTGACCTTTGAATATTTTCATAATAATGATAATCTTCACTAAAAATAAAATAAAAATTAGATATCTTTGTGAAACACTGATGTCCCCATATGGCAGCAAAATAATTCTAGTGCCAAAAAAGTCATGTCACAAGGAATACACATGTGAAATATGAAAGCCCTTTTACTAAGCATTCAAAAGTTTTGGCCAAGGTTGAAGTTTTTCAAAGGTAGGACAAACTACATGTCAAGGTCATGACATAAAAAAAATTGGTACCAAACAAAGGTCTGGTCACAAGGTATGTACATGTGAAATATGAAAGTTTACAAGTTATGGCCAGGGTTAAAGTTTTTGCAGATAAACAGACAGACAGACCAAACACTATGAGCCCCCCAATCTTCTAGTACAGGGGCATAATAGGGAAATGAAGTGCAAGAACCCTCACTTGTCATGAATTTATTGAAAGGAAAATGTCAAAAGTTAAAATTAATATACATTTTGTATAAGTAATACATCATAATTCTTGTAATGATTAAGTATAAATAGATGTACATAATACCATTCCTCTGAATTAGAAAAGGGAAAATGCATGTTGTAACGTGTATCTGAAGTTTTCTTATACATGCACTGTCATATGTACACATGTCACTTACAATTTCAGTGTTTTTCATTTGCACCAATCTTTAACAAGAGGACCTCTAAATAAAGTCAACATGTTTGCAACAGTCCATAACTGATTAATTGTACCTGTCATACTTAAGGGGATGACACCATCAAATAGATGGTATTCTTTGACCCTCCGAATATGTCGTTCAATATGTATTCTAAGCTTGGCAATTATTTGTGTTTCTTCTACTTCCTGCTTTGAAAACTGACCTTGGCTAAGAAGAAATGGTGGAGTATTGACAGATATGCCTGTCCCTTCTAATACTTTGTTTAAGACGAACCCTTTGTCTGCCATAATTGAATCGCCTTCTTCTAGAAGATCAATAAGACCAGATAATTTTGTAATTTCAACATCTGACAAACACCCTGTGTATAAAGAAGACACAAAAGTTAGAGCCCCATGAGGAGCAATTCCAACAAGCCCTTTCCATGTGTGGGAACTCTTATACGTTGAATAACATTTGGATCCTAGTGCTAGGGATGATGGGCGCTCGGTTTTTATCTCTGTACAGTCAATTATGATTCTAGTTGAGGGGTAAAACATCTTGAAGGACTGGGGCATTTTTTCATAAATTTGTTCCTTACTAGACCAAATATTCATGCTGCCTAAAATGAAATACAAAAAGTTTGCCCATGTTATGATCTTGCGACTAACTGTTGACACATGACAATTGAACCTGACTGCTAAATCTTGTGCCATAAGACCACATTTTAGTCTGCACACAAACATGAACAACTCATCAATTAAAAGCATGCTTCTTTGTTTGCTGACTGTGATCTGCTGATTGGATTTATCACAGGATTTATAGTAATAGCTGTTCATACAGGTTGCAGTAGGTCTGACATATTCAAAGAAAACTGAAAACATAGCCATTGATGTAAAACCTGTGTAGAATTGTATCATTGAATTGTCATTTGAAAAACGTTGGATTCCAAATCGTTCTATCTCCATCTTTTGTTGTATACTCCTTATTTCTTCATCCTTCTTCTGTAACAAAGCCTCTAATTCTTCGATTCTCACTATCTCTCTCTGCATTTCATCAGGAGGAGGAGAACTATAATGAAGGTAATAAAACATACTGAAACTGTGTAATGCTTCTATTTAATACATTTAAAATAAAACATACCTCCCACAATTAAATGATGACCAGCATCCTACTGTCCAGCAGCAGTTGTAAGGTAAACCATTCAAAACAGTTGATAACTATTGCAAACTGAATATTATAAAGTCATCAGTTTGGCAACAGCTTAACTATTCCGAGAATGATTCATGTTATAAATAGATATCTTGACTTGGTGAACAATATCCTGAAATATATTAAACTAATACAACACAAAATGAAGTATAAATCTGTGCACTGCACTATATCAATATGGTAACAATTAAATTATCTTGTATATTCACACAAAAACTTATTAAATTAACATTAATGATAGATACACACATACATTATGCATTGATATTGCTTGTAAAATTGCAAATGTATGTACAAGTAAATAAAACTGCAGTGTACAGCAGATCATAATACTAGGCATCACCTATTTTTTAACTTTTATAATTGGACAATTCACATGAATCAAAATTACCCATCCTCATTTGACATTGATATAGAATCTGTTTCATCGGGTCTCTCTCTTTCATCATCAAACTCCTGCTTTGGTCTTTTTTCTGGAATGGGATGTTTTACAATTGGACGTCGAGTGTTGGAATCTGCCTTCCAATGGAAAATCGAAGGTACAGATCCCGGTTTCAATGTGGTTCTTACTGGTGTCCATTTAATATCACTAGGTTTGAAGTGGCGAGAGCAAACTACGGTTTGTTCACTTATCTATAAATATTATGAAATGATTGTATGATTACTTGACCAAAAGAATATTTTTGATCATGTGTTTAACTTTTGCATTATAGGCCCTAGATCATTTTTGCTCATTTCAAAGTTTGCAATTTAATTAAAAAAATAAATAAATCATATCATCTAATTTATAATTTTATATCTTCGATCATGACAATAATGATTATTATTTTTTTCTTAGCATATGACCATATAATAATATGTATCGTTGATAATTCGTCTTGTTTTGAAGTACACTGTAACTAGGACAAGCTGTCAGCTGATCGACCTAGTCCATTGTTTTACCTACAGTTTTTCATCGGTCATAAACACTCACTTGGTATGGTGAAAGTCATTTTAATGGATGATTGAAATTCAAGAATAAATAGTAATCATGTAATACACATTCACAACGATAATATCATACGCATAACGCAGATCAGACAGTCTAGACAGTAGACTAGACTTTAGTCTAGACCTCTTCAATATCACTCACGGTAAAAAGAGGACCGGGATCTCTTCTGATGGCTTGGATCCATGCTCGCCTCATTTCTGATGCTTTTGGTATTTTGTGAAATGATAACTCTGGATTTAATCTCCCATTTCCAGTGCATAATGGTACACAACAGTGTTTGTCGTGGCCCTGTCCTCCCCGTGCTGACGCTGACATTTTGTTTACCGACCTTAGCCTCGTTTTCGATTTCAGCGCGCGGCTTATGAATATTCTTCGAGAAAGGAGTATACCATGTTTAAATATCAAATTGCGTTGAATAAAATTTTTGATAATTACCTTATTTTTCATGGCTGCACTGACTATTCCAGTAAAAAATACATCATTTTCAATGATAACTGAGCATGCCAAAACTCTCTCGGATTAGTACAATAGTTCCCCATTCTTAACTGCCTTGATATCACATGCCGCTTCATTATCTCCTGAAATATGATATAGCATATATTTATTCATGACAAAAGTGAATCATAATACATGCATGTACAGCACAGGCACTTGTTTCTGTAAATAACTTATGTGTTATTATTAGTATACAGAGGTCGTAAGTTATTTACAGAAACAAGTGCCTGTGCTGTACCGGGTGTATAAAATGATGTTTATTTAAGCATAACAATTTCTTCAAGGGTAAGGAAGGACCTCTCTCCTGAATTGAAAAAAAAGTATTTATTTTCCATAATTTTTGCATATGATATGCAGATAACCATGGACTTTATTTAACACTACCCACCCACCCCCCACCCCCACCCCACCCCATAATTTAGCAACTACCACCTGGAAAAAAATTTCAGATCTGTGTATGTTCATTTCACTAGTTATTTTATCATTTGCAAGGAATGAATTGAATGAGATATACTATGGAGAAAAACGAAAACTATCATTGCTTTCAATGCATAAATACCAGCAAGTCTATGGAGAAAATAGGCTTCTATCTGTTCCCTTGTAATAGAAGGTAGTAATTTCCTGTGCTCTGAATTGAGTTGTTGGAATCCTGTTGTAGGCCAGTTTACGTCCAAAGGATCTGGTAACAGAACAGGTGGCTGCTGGAAATTGGCATTTCTGTCATATGCTTCTAATCTGAAACGGGCAAATACATCATTCAAGATGATAGACTAAGAGTACATTACATACATGTATGTAGCATTTTAAGGAATGATGGGAACTTTATGACAAGTTTAACCTTTAAGACAGTAAATGTTCAGGTTTGATCCCCTGAAGATTTATGAATGCTGACAGAATATACAATAAAGGCTTTATATACAGAATGAGACTCAAGCATAGTCATGACCCTTTGAATACCCCCCTCCCCCCAATCCCTTTGCTGTTGATTAAAATTCCTATATTGATAAATAAAACAAAGATTCTGATAACCCAAATATAGCAGCCAAAGAAGTATGCAGACCACACTCTGAGAAGTCAAGCAATATCCCGTGCGAATATCTTTTTCGAGATGAAATGCGTACTAGTATGTAATCATACCAGATCTAGTTATCGTGACTATATGCTAACACAGCCTAACTTTACAGGTTTTTTTTAAATGAAACTTTTCGGTAAAACAGCAGAAGAAAGAAGTTAAATGTACCGTCTAACTAAATCTATCTTCCTTCCTTGCGTCGTGGCGTTTCTACAGGCAAGCTCCTTCTTCAACTGCACCACCGTCAGTGCGAAATAGCGGTTCGCCATATTGTTTACATTTGATTCAAGCGTTCAGCTAACCACCGATAAAAATCAAGCGTCTGGGAGTGAACGTTTTCCATTAAAACACGTCATTCCCAGTCAACAACTTTCGATTGGGATCGGAATACGAAATAAAATTTCTTATATCCGGTGGCAAAGTGAAACTGCTTCATGCTTCAAGTTATTGAATTACGTAGTAATTGCACGTTACACATTAGAGAACTGTTCCTTTTAATAAAGAAAGTCACAAAATAGATACAAAATGAGTGTACCTTATTCATTACTGTTACCGAGCTTTCGTCGACTATAATCTCGAAATGGCGTGTTTCTCTGCGCTTGATGACGGTAAGGTCCACATTTTCTACGTGAGTAGTGTGATATTTGTTTATGAATTTTTTGCGCATACATGGTATGTCTCGGCTAGGAATAATGGAAACTTTCTCACCTATGTATGTAAAGACATATTAATCTCTATTTTTAAAAATGTAGAACACTTTTATCAAATGACAATGTTTGAAAACGCTTAGAGCCCCGATGTCAGAATTTCCTTTTCCAAGACATCAATATGTCAAATTCATTATCCTTTTTGAATAGTATGTACCATATTTTGTACCAGTTGTCCATTTTGAATCCCCTATTACAATGGGATTTTGCTGCACTCTGTAATGTTTGAGTGGATGTCATGAGTGTGTGTCAAACAGAAATTTTAAGAGCATGGGATAAGGTGCTGCCATGTATTACTTCCCTATTAAAGTTTAACCCAGTTGCCACAATGTTGAATTTATGCTGCAAAAAGGATTGGAAATTGCTCTGGTCAAAACACATTGTTTATTTGTCTACAGATGAAAGAGACATGAGGATTCTCCCTCACAAACTGAAAAAAAATAGTTATGGATCTTGTACATGTATAGTTTATTAATCACTATAGATTTCCAGCATCACAAGTCTGATTCCACTATATGCTTTCCATACTGTCAGGTTCATTCACCCCCTGTTTGAGCCACAGTATAATATCCCAAATACCTTGGCAATAAATAACATTATTTGACTAGTGTTTCATTTTTAGCGGAGTTGCGATGAAGTCGAACTCGGCTTATGATCTGATGAAGTGCCTTTGGGCGGGCACGCATCAACATTTCATTTCCGCACCATAGCTCTTGATCAAATTATAGGATCTCATTCAAACTTAGATGGATTGTCACCCTCAGTAAGATGAGGAAGCCTATCGA
>NC_079168.1:65048767-65168767 GCF_947568905.1 Ostrea edulis | reverse complement strand
TTAGAATATCTACTGGGTTATTGTTAAATATAGAATATCTACTGGGCTATTGTTAGATTTAGAATATATTCTGGGTTATTGTTAAATATAGAATATCTACTGGGCTATTGTGAAATTTAGAATATCTACTGGGTTATTGATAAGTTTAGAATATCTACTGGGTTATTGTTAAATATAGAATATCTACTGGTTATTGTTAAAGATAAAATATCTACTGAGCCATTGATAAAACAGGGGCTAAGCCCGTTTTGGGCCGAACTCTGCGATACCATAAATATAGAAAGGGGTCTAACTCTGACACAGATAAAAAAAAACTAACCACTCGCTTCAAATGCCTAAAAAATCTTAAACTAGGTAAGTTATACGTAGTATGTCATTTTCCTTGCATAGATTAATGTTTTAACTACTTGCATGCCAAATTTCAAGTCACTGGTTCTTAAAATAACAAAGATATACGTCATTGTTCTCTCGATTTTACCTGGGTTTTTTTACTAGGACATTTACCGGTCCAGGTCACGGAGTCGTTTCTCGCCTATGACAGCAGCGAAATTCAGACTAGTATGGAAGATTTCGGACCTGTCAATTAAAATTTCACATCAATTATACGCTACTTACTTCCTCATATTTTAATAATGTTCTTGGTGTAGACGTTACACAACTTATTTTTCCTCAGCAGCATCAACTGTTGACATGAGCTGCCGTTTTAATGAACGCACTAAATACCCGATAGACTTAAAATCTCAAATACCTTAAAACTGATCAAAACATTATTCTTGTGATATTGCACTTGGAGAAGAAAATTGAACATTATTTCTTGGCTTTTTTAATTTTTTGTTTTTGTTTATTCTATTTCATTTAGATTATTATTACCCATTTTCCCCTTCTTTAAAGTTTTAGACATTTCGGGTATTTAATGTATTCATTAAAATGGTAGATCTTGTCAACAGTTGATGCTGCTGAGGAAAAATAAGTCGTGTAACGTCTACATGAAGAACATTATTAAAATATGAGGAAGTAAGTAGTATATAATTGATGTAAAATTTTAATTGACAGGTCCGAAATCTTCCATACTAGTCTGAATTTCGCTGCTGTCATAGGCAAGAAACGACCGTGACCTGGACCGGTAAATGTCCTAGTAAAAATAAACAAGTGAAATCGAGAGAATGATGACATATATCTAAGTTATTTTAAGAACCAGTGACTTGAAATTTGGCATGCAAGTAGTTAAAACATTAATCTATGCAAGGAAAACGACAAATGACGCATAACTTACCTAGTTTAAGATTTTTAGGCATTTGAAGCGAGTGGTTGGTTTTTTATCTGTGTCAGAGTTAGACCCCTTTCTATATTTATGGTATCACAGAGTTTGGGCCCAAAACGGGCTTAGCCCGTGATTGATAACGACAAAATATCTACTGGGCTATTGATAAAGATCAAATATCTACGGCTATTGATAGATGAAGAATATCTACTGGCCCGGGCTATTGATAAATATAGAATATCTACTGGCCCGAGCTATTGATAAATATAGAATATATACTGGCCCGGGCTATTGATAAATATAGAACATCTACTGGCCCAGGCTATTGATAAATATAGAACATCTACTGGGCCAGGCTATTGATAAATATAGAATATATACTGGCCCTGGCTATTGATAAATATAGAACATCTACTGGCCCGGGCTATTGATAAATATAGAATATCTACTGGGCTAATGTAAATATTGAAATGCTGTGACTTCTATTGGTAGATGGAGTATGTAAAATGCTGTTCTCTGAAGATTGCTGTGTCACCCTACTCAATAAAACCTAGTTAGCATTGTGATATGCTGAATGAACAATCCAAAGATGTCTTTTTATACTTCTTAAATAAATGTCATTTTTTATATGTTCTCCGTGTTTTTGTGGAAATGTATAAGCCTAATCATTATTGTGGATGATATTTGATGGTTTGATATATATAGCATTGTCATAATTTCTTCAAAGCAACAAACTTGTATGATTTTATGCAAGTGTTATCCTCATCAACAGTTTGCTTTTAAAGAATTAATGTGTATGTAAATTTGCCTTTTCTGATAGTGGGAGCTCTAATAACCACTAGAACAGGTGTCTTGATTACAATGGTTAGTGGCTGGAGACTCTTAACTACCACTGAAACAGGTGTCTTGATTACAATGGTTAGTGGCTGGAGACTCTTAACTACCACTGAAACAGATGTCTTGATTGCATCAATTAGTGGCTGGGGGCTCTTGAGTTGTTATCGAGTAATGGATATTCGAGTTTGTTCAAAGCTGCAGGAGGAAGGATGGGGCCATAAATAGGGTTCGACACTTAACTCTAGTCAGGAAGCCGGAGGCTAGTAAAGGGGTATAGCGCAGGGTTCGACACTTAACTCTAGTCAGGAAGCCGGAGGCTAGTAAAGGGGTGTAGCGCACTTGGTATGCAATTTTTGCCAACATAAATACCTTTTTCTTGAATATCATTTTTTACAAATATTCTGCTATACAATGTCAATTTATACTTGTGTTTACCCAAATTACTTAATAAAGATATCGATATGTTGATAGTATCTTTATTTGATAAGCATAAACATCACCGTGATTATATAGAGTATATAGTAGATGTAACGTAATGGGCATAAAAAATTGCAAACTGTTGCAAAAGGCCACCCTAAACCAGAAATAAAACACTGAAATTTTTTACTTGATTATGACTGTATATAAGTCCGTTTGAGGAAATTTGGTTTAAGGTGGTCCTCTTGTTGAAAATGGATAAAATATGAAAAAATCATTCTCAAAATTTACCTTTAGATTTAGCAGCCTGTCAAACGTTAAACCTTTAAACTCGCATCCCTGGGTGGCCTAGTGGTTTAGGTGCTCGGTAATCTAACACTTAAACCATACATTCCGAGTTCAACTCCAATATTTTTCCAATCTTTTTTTCTTTCCGCTTTTCATTTTTTGGGGTCATTTTCCTGAGGGATGTGTGTGTGCGTTTTAAATGTGATACATATATTATAACAAATATTAGTCATTTTCATCATAACTTCTAATATTTGCAAGTTACGACTTAAAGAAAGGGAAGTTATTCCGAGATCATTGTAGTTCTGTTGGTTACACTAACATGTTACTGTGTGCACAGGATTTTCAAACCGTAATGTGGCTGACGAAAAGCTAAACAAATACTACAAGAAAAAGGACACAAATGCACAGCATGTAATAAGTAAAAATATGTCAAGGGAGGAAAAGAACTGTTATACAGTTTGACTTTTAAAAAGAAAATATAAAAACTCATGTAGCAACTGTCATATGATATTTAGGCAAAGCTAAACACTCGAATTATCAACCAAAGGCAACTGAACTGATGACATCTATTAAAGGCGCTACAGTCATGTCAGAACAGTGAATTAAGTAATGCCATTTGTAAAAGGATTGTTGTGTAATATGAAAATATTGTACTGTTCATCATTCCAAATAGGAAAATGGTTTATTAAGTAAAGAACGACTCATATAAATGTCAGTAATGCTAAACTGCAGCAGTCATTTATCTTGGTTAACGAAACATCAAAAACGTTGGCCTTATATTTTAATATAACACGCCAGTCTATTATTGGAAACCGGTGTTTTCCATTTAGATTTCTGAGTCGGCCGTATCGTCAGCAAATGCGCTATACCTCTTTTTGCCCAGGACTATCGGAATATCTGTTACGACTAGTCAGGTGGACTACTGAAAAATTAAAAAATGTAATATAATGGACTAGTGTCTAATCTTAAAACACAACCACATCAATTCTGCCCTTAAAAAAATATAGCTCATAACACTACAATTCAAGCATACAGTCGGCACCAAAACGCTGTAGTTTGATAAATAAATCAGTAAAATCAGAGGCTAAATGAGTTTATTTGAAGGTCATTTTGCAACAGAAATGCAGGATATTGTTTCCAAACTTGGAAAATTTTCTGGGTCAAGATTTATCAAACAGGAAGCTGCCATGCAAAAATAGGGTGGGGTCATTTAAAAATCTTCTCAAGAACCACTGGGCCAGAAAAGCTGATATTTACATGAAAGCTTCCTGACTAGTCTGGACCAATGGTTCAGGAGAAGAAGATTGTAAAGATTTTTTCTTATATTGAATTAAATCTTTGATTCCCTATTTTGGCTACCACCATGGACCATGATTTTAACAATCTTGAATCTGCACTTTGTCAGGAAGCTGCCATGTAAATTTAATCTAAAAATGAAGAAAAAGTATGGAAAGTTTTGATTAGAAAGGCTCAAGTGAGCTAAAAAGTCTTGAAAAATCTTATGATGGACAGCTTAGCCATGATTAGTCATGGAAATAAGAGGACATTGTCATGTAGTGCCCCCAAGGAGAGGGTGGGACCACAATTGGGGTTACTCAGGTGAGCATTGTGGGCCATGGTCATAAAACACTTCTAGTCTTTGCTTTTGCATCGTCGCTAGAGACTGCTTGCGACGATGTGTCGGACCATTTGAAAGTTACCAATGAAGAGCATTTTGTTAACATAAAGTAATAACATTCAGAAACTTTCCTTGAAATTGTGTATCGAAGAACTATTATTTGACAGATGCACAGAATTTGATACCAATGGAAATTGATGGAGCCACAGGGTTAATTATGTTCCAACTATTAAGGCACACCGTTTAGACATTTATTCCTCTTTAAAGATATCTTAAAATTTGAGATATCTTATATTTTTTCTTTATAAGACATCTTATAAAAGATATCTTATATGTTTTATAAGATATCTCAAACTTTGGAAGATATCTTAAATATTTAATAGGATATCTCATAAATGAATCTTTGTTATAAATTTTATAAGATATCTTATAAAAGAAAGTTTGAGACATCTCATATATTTCATAAGATATATCATATAATTTACAGTTTATAAGATATCGCAAAAACTTTATAAGATATCTTGTTTAATATATACATGTAAGATATCTTATAAATATTATGAGATATCTTATAAACTGAATTATATGAGATCTCATGAAATTTATTAGATATCTTATTGAAAATAGAAGATATCTCATAAATTATATAAGGTATCTTTATAGAGGAATAAATATGGCATGTCATAAACAATCTGATAGGTGCCCTGAAACATTTGAAGCTGGGCAATATTCACAAACAAAATACTCGGATGAGACTTCAAATATTCTTAATTATTCTACAGACCTTGTGGTGGGAGAAGATTATATATGACATAGTCTGCACATTGGAAAATTATTTAAAACCATTAATTAGAAATAATTTAGAACAAAGTTTTTGTGGAAAGTGAAATTAAATGCAAGAATATCTATGAAATACAAAGTTTGACAAGAAAAGGACAACAAATTTTTTAATAATATTAAGAAGCATAGCACTGCCCATTTGAAATACATACTTTGTACAAGTTCATGTTTGATGGAAAGAATGTCTAGAGACTGGGTTACATGAGTGATAGTGACAATACATGCGATTTAGTATACTTTTTAAAAAGATCTACAAATGAAACAGAAATGGACACAAAGCAATTCAAATGTTGATTAAAATTTCTACTTTTAGCACAACCAATCACTGAGTAATTCGTGCTGAGATACAAAGCCCTGTAATGAGCTGTTCACGTCATCTCCATTCTAACTAGAAATTGCTATTTCTCATCATGTACGAAACACTAGCCATTACAACTGCGAGGCCTCTTGCATACCTGATCTGAGTGAATCAGCATCAGATTTATTATTAATAAATTATTAATTACACATGGCAAGAAATATCATACATGTTCCGGTTCCTTAGTACTGTCCCACGTGATTGGATTTCGCCTGTTCTGAGGGGGTGCACTTTTACACCGGCGACCAGGCCAAGTATCGGATGCCGACATCACTAAAGTGTTAGGCCGACGACTTAAATTTAACTTCTGTATGGTCATCGCCTCAGAAACCCAGTCTGGATGTATTACGAAGTAGTCATGTTTTGCTTTAGTTGGAGTAAACATCCCACCATCGTAGGCATACGCCGACTGTGGTCTGTTTGTATTGGTGGGTTTTCCCGCCGGCGGTAAATTTTCAACACGTGACTGGTTCAGATGATTCAGTTTAACATACTGATTCAGATAAGAAGCGGAAGGGAAACTGTGGCTCATCCACGTAGTTTTGTTCCTCCGCAGATAGTTGCTTTGTTTTGGAGATTCCCCCATTGCTATCGTTATTCGGGATAATTCTATGGATGTCGGTTTCCTTTGCACTCTAAAAGTAAAACGAAATCAGAGTTTGAGGTAGTCAATATTGTATAACTGCTTCTAGTTTTTCCTACATCAAAATGCAAACATGAAAGTGTATGACACATACATGTATTCGTATAAAAATTTGGATGCCATAGAATTCATCAAAAAATATCTATAAAAGCCCTGAAGAATTGTTCAAAATGTTCCGCTATGACTCGACATATGTGGATACCTCTCATCGTTATTGGCCACCTCAACCTCGCGAATGACGTCAGCCGCAGTCTTTGGTCGCACCTGTGATGCCGACTTTGTCCGTAGTCTACTTGGAACTAAGGGCGCGTGCCATCGCCGTCTGTAAGCAGACCGTAACTGCTGTTGCCTCGTTTCCGCCTTTTCCTTGTCTCGATGGAGCTTATAAGACTTCAGAGCCTTGGTCATGATGTAATTATGCTCGTTATCTACATCTGTAGAGAAAGAAAGAAAAGCCTTACCTTAATGTGGATTAGTAACTTCAACAAGTTGTTTATTTAAAAGAATCTTTTGCTGCAAACTTCAGTCGCCATCTTGAAATTAATGCTGATGAGAAATCAATATTGGAATAATTACCATTGACATTACTCGCGGAGTCAGACGAGAATTTGTAGCGGAGACAGACGATAGAACACTATTTGGTTCGATTCTCAGAAATCGACTCTACCAAGCGAAAAAGACAAATCAATTGATCTTAGGGGAGAATCGGAAGTAATTTATGTAGTTATGTATGCATGACTTTCACGTACCGTAAATATCGGCACAAGGGACCCGGACCGACGCTGTTTGAACTTCCTCTTTGGCCTGAAAATAGATCATTATACAATAAGCTGACGTGACTTCCAGTAAATTCAATACAATCCGGGGTTAATGCTACTTCAATGAAATTAATGGTAATCAAGGTAGAAGACGAAAATGAACTGAGGACACGATGTCAATGAGAGTTTGGACGAGCTCATCGATATTCACGATTCACATTTCGGACGTTTCTGCCAGTAATGAGATGAATATTACGCTTTGTTCATTTTTCAATGTTTCTCTGGGCTTGATATTTCTGAAGATGAATTGTAAATACGTAAGCTTATTGAACACATAGGGAACTGGGAGGATGCACAGTTAGCTTGCTAGACAATATGAAGTTTCACCCAATACAACTTCTGGGTGCGCTTTCCATGGGTATGGTCGACAGAAAATTGTTCTATAGAAATGTTTCTTGTATATACATTTTTTAATTTTCTGAGGTCGGGAAAAACATAACCATAAAGATATAAGGATGTGGATTTCATCTGAGTGTCTCCCTCTCGCATTCATTATAGGTGCTGAGTTTACGGCAATGAAAACATCCAATCTCTATGTCATGTCTGATAAACATTGGGCAGGTTTACAAAGCTCGTATACAGTAAAACATGTATAAAACATTCACATCAAAGAAGCGTAGTTTTGTATTAGTCATGATAAAAGCAAGATTATGAAATTGGAGAGAAAAAAAATTGTTGATTTGATAATTTCCATCAAGTTATGAAAAAGTAGATCGGTAAAGTTGGCTACTAGTAACCAGCTACTAGTAACTGGCTACTTAAAAAGAGAAAAGTTGGCTACTAGTAGCCAGCTACTACAAAATATAAAAGTTATAATTACTAATAGCTCGCTACCAGATAAAGGTTAATGAGTTTGAAAATTATTAGCTATCAGATTTATTTCTAAAGAGGACGAGGAGTCGTATGAAATTTCATGCTCAATTATCCCCAATTACATAACGTTGCAATGCAAAATACGAATACACTTTTTCAACTGAGTGTTTACTTTAAAAGTGATACGGATTGAATTCAGACCTTCAATCATTTGATATACCATCCATTTTGAGATATCTGCTACTTTTACAATTTGATTCGAGTTACCCTGAAATTTCAACATAAGTGTGAATACCGTAAGAAACTTTATGTTTGTATTAGATATCTGACGAATTTACGACTATACATATGGCAAGAAGTGATAGATGGTGTTTTGGTACGCCACAGATTTTCAGATATCGCTCTTTAGGAAGTCAGCTACTTATACCTTTTGATTCCTGGTATCCTGAAATTTCAAAAAATCTTAAAGAACTCTGCATTTGTATTAGATATCTGACAACTATCTACGTGAAGAAGTATGGTATTAGGTATCTTGATATGCCAACAATTTTCAGATATCACCCTTAAGGAAGTCAGCTACTTATACCTTTTGATTCCAGGTAACCTGAAATTTCAAGTTTTTCATAAATATCTTAAAGAACTCCTTGTTTGTATTAGATATCTGACTAATTTACAACTATCCATGTGAAGTGGAGTGGTATTAGGTATCTTGATATGCCATCAATTTTCAGATATCACCCCTAAGAAAGTCAGCTACTTATACCTTTTGATTGCAAGTAACATGAAATTTCAAGTTTTCTACCAATATTTTAACGAGCTCCTTGTTTGTATTAGATATGACTAATTTATAATTATCAAAGTGAAGAAGACTTATATTAGGTATCTTGACATGCCATAAGTTTCCAGATATCACGCTTAAGGAAGTCAGCTACTTATACCTTTTGATTTCTGGTATCCTGAAATTTTAAGTTTTTCATAAATATCTTAAAGAACTCTGTGTTTGTATTAGATATCTGACTAGTTTACAACTATCCATGTGAAGTGGAGTGGTACTAGGTATCTTGATATGCCATCAATTTTCAGATATCACTTTTAAGGAAGTCAGCTACTTATACCTTTTGATTCCTGGTAAGCTGAAATTTCAAGTTTTTCATAAATATCTTAAAGAACTCTGTGTTTGTATTATATATCTGACTAGTTTACAACTATCCATGTGAAGTGGAGTGATACTAGGTATCTTGATATGCCATCAATTTTCAAATAGATATGTTAGATATCTGACTAATTTATCTTTGCCGATATTACAGGGCTTTATATGAAGTGTCTTGATATGCAATCAATTTTCAGATATCATGTTCGATGAAATCAGCTACTGATAGCTTTTTATTCCAGACATCCTGAAATTTAATGTGTTTTGTATATAGCTTAAGGAACTCTGTTTCTGTTAGATATCTGACTAGTAAACTACTATCCACGTGAAGAGGTATGATAATAGGTATCAAGATACCTAATATCACTCCTCTTCACGTAGATGGTTGTAAGTTAGTCAGATATCTCATATAAATGCAGAGTTCCTCAAGATATTTACGGAAAACTTCAAATTTCAGGTTACTTAGAATCAAAAAGTATAAGTAGCTGACTTCCTTAAGGGTGATATCTGAAAATTAATTGTATATCAAGGTACGTAATATCACTCTTCTTTATGTGGATAGTTGTAAGTTAGTCAGATATCTAATACAAACAAGGAGTTCTTTAAGATATTTATGACAAACTTGAAATTTCAGGTTACTTAAAATCAAAAGGTATAAGTAGCTGACTTCCTTAAGGGTGATATCTAAAAATTGATGGCATATCAAGATACCTAATATCAGATTTTGTCATATGTGCATTGGTAAATTAACCAGATATTTAAAACAAAGCCGGAGTTCCTTAAAATATTTTCTAAAAACTTTAATTTTCAGGCTACCTGCAATCAAAAGGTATAAGTAGCTGACT
Source organism: Ostrea edulis (assembly GCF_947568905.1). Lineage (NCBI taxonomy): Eukaryota > Metazoa > Mollusca > Bivalvia > Ostreida > Ostreidae > Ostrea > Ostrea edulis. Next base: position 65,158,876 of record NC_079168.1, on the reverse strand, counting down.
TCCTTAAGGGTAATATCTGAAAATTCTTGGCATATCAAGATACCTAATATCATACTTCTTCACGTAGATAGTTGTAAATTAGTCAGATATCTAATACAAATACAGAATTCTTTAAGATATTTATGAAAAACTTGAAATTTCAGGTTACCTGCAATCAAAATGTATAAGTAGCTGACTTCCTTAAAGCGTGATATCTGAAAATTGATGGCATATCAAGATACCTAGTACCACTCCACTTCACATGGATAGTTGTAAACTAGTCAGATATCTAATACAAACACAGAGTTCTTTAAGATATTTATGAAAAACTTGAAATTTCAGGTTACCTGGAATCAAAAGGTATAAGTAGCTGACTTCCTTAAGGGTGATATCTGAAATTGTTGGCATATCAAGATACCTAATACAATACGTCTTCACGTAGATAGTTGTCAGATATCTAATACAAATGCAGAGTTCTTTAAGATTTTTTGAAAAACTTGAAATTTCAGGATACCAAGAATCAAAAGGTATAAGTAGCTGACTTCCTTAAGCGTGATATCTGGAAATTTATGGCATGTCAAGATACCTAATATCACTCTTCTTCACTTTGATAATTGTATATTAGTCAGATATCTAATACAAACAAGAAGTTCTTTAAGATATTTATGAAAAATTTGAAATTTCAGGTTACCTGGAATCAAAAGGTATAAGTAGCTGACTTCCTTAAGGGTGATATCTGAAAATTGTTGGCATATCAAGATACCTAATACCATACTTCTTCACGTAGATAGTTGTCAGATATCTAATACAAATGCAGAGTTCTTTAAGATTTTTTGAAAAACTTGAAATTTCAGGATACCAGGAATCAAAAGGTATAAGTAGCTGACTTCCTCAAGCGTGATATCTGGAAATTTATGGCATGTCAAGATACCTAATATCACTCTTCTTCACTTTGATAATTGTATATTAGTCAGATATCTAATATGAACTCAGAGTTCCTTAAGATATTTGCGAAAAACTTGAAATTTCAGTTTACCTGCCATCAAAAGGTATATGTAGCTGACTTCCTTAAGCGTGATATCTGAGAATTGATGACATATCACGATACCCCAAATATCAGTACTCGCCATACGTATTATGTAAGTTAGTTAAATATATGATATAAACACGGAGTTCCTTATGGTATTCACACAGATCTTGAAATTTCATTTTACCGGTAATCAAAATGTATAAGTAACTGATTTCCTAAAGAGCGATATCTGAAAATCTGTGGCGTACCAAAACACCATCTATCACTTCTTGCCATATGTATAGTCGTAAATTCGTCAGATATCTAATACAAACATAAAGTTTCTTACGGTATTCACACTTATGTTGAAATTTCAGGGTAACTCGAATCAAATTGTAAAAGTAGCAGATATCTCAAAATGGATGGTATATCAAATGATTGAAGGTCTGAATTCAATCCGTATCACTTTTAAAGTAAACACTCAGTTGAAAAAGTGTATTCGTATTTTGCATTGCAACGTTATGTAATTGGGGATAATTGAGCATGAAATTTCATACGACTCCTCGTCCTCTTTAGAAATAAATCTAATAGCTAATAATTTTCAAACTCATTAACCTTTATCTGGTAGCGAGCTATTAGTAATTATAACTTTTATATTTTGTAGTAACTGGCTACGAGTAGCTAACTTTTCTTACCTTTAGTAGCTGGCTACTAGTAACTGGCTACTAGTAGCTAACTTTTCCTGGTTCAAATAGCTGGCTACTAGTAGCCAACTTTTCTCTTTTTAAGTAGCCAGTTACTAGTAGCTGGTTACTAGTAGCCAACTTTACCGATCTTGAAAAAGTTTAGTTTTATAAATTCGAAGAACATATGGATACTATTCTTTGATTGATTGATTGATTGTATCTTGTTTAACGCCTTCACTCATGCGGAGACACCAAGACCGGTGAAGGGCTTCAAATTGAGGCCTTTGCTCGGCGCTTACGTAAGGGTTAATGTACGAGTATCGCTCCATTCCTTAAAAGTAATGGACCGAGGCCTCGAAGGGGCCGAGGTCCATTGCTTTTAAGGAATGGAGTGATACGAGTACATTGACCCACTTAAAATCCACTGTAAACATTAATAAAAACTAAATTTTAATTTAATTTTAATCATGTCTTACGTTTTTCATTCTTTTGTTGCACGCATTTATATCTACTTGTATAAAGGTTGACCTACTTTCCGAACTCTCCATTCCTGAAAAATAATGGAGTGTTCGAACAAAAGAATGACGTCATAGGTGGATTTTAAGGCCATTGAGCATTGAGGGCTCTTTAGCGTGCCACAACTATTGTGACACGGGACATCCGTTTTTAAGGTTATCTCTGAGGACCCGTGACATTCACACCTGCCGAGCATTTGGCGATGGAACTGTCACTACCTGGTTTAGCGACTTTGGTCTGTCACGGCCGGAATTCGAACTCCGGCCTTCCGCATGCGGGGCGAACGCTCTAACCTGTAGACCACCGCGGCGGTTTATTTTTTTGATATTTCATGTATTCTATCAGCTTATATGAATTTCGTTATCTGTGTTAATTCTTTTTTAAAAGGTTTTTAATAAACAAAGGGTGCGAAATGAGATTGTCTATTTGAGTTCCATGAAAACATGTTGACATGTGATACACAATAAAAAGCGAATGAAGTGGGGCTTTGTGTATTTTTTTTTATCACAACGGAATCGTCATTATTTGGTAAAAAATAAAATAAATAAAAAATAAAGAAAGATACTGGAGATATCTTAAGCCTTTTGAATGAAAAAGTGAAGATATCGAACATTGATCAATCTCACAAATCCTATAATGAAATCAAAATTGAAAGTAGGGTAAACATGGATCACTAGAAACACCAGAGCGGTGGGATCAAAAACCTAGAAGGAGTAAGCATCCTCTGTTGACCCGTTACACCCCTCGTGAGCCCTTTATCTTGATTAGGTAAACGGAGTAATTCGTAGTCAAAATCAATATATATGTTGGTCGTTTGTTTTACGTCTCGTCGAAAATATTTTACTCATATTGAGACATCACCAGCTGTAGGTGAATTACCACAAATTTAGACCTATGCTTAGCACTCGGGGCCGTAGCAATGAGTTTTCTTGAACGTACCAACCCCTGCTGCGACACGAGACCTCCGTTTTAAGGTCATATCCAAAAGACCCGCGATTCTCACTTTCAATTGTTGAACGTTTGGCGAAGGAGCAATCATTACCTATTTTTACCACTTAGACTTGGCGCGGCCATGGCACAAGCGGGGCTCGAACTCCTTCAACCACTAAGCTACCGCGGCCGGGTAAAATCAGTATGTAAAGAACGGTAGAACAATTGGTATGAAATGACAGACTGTATTTGCAAGGTAGTATTTGTTTCCGGATTCAGTAGTATTTTTTATCGAGTGTAGTGGTAAGTAATCCTGCGGGTTATTTTCTGGATGTGGCAGATTTATTTTAGGATGCAGTGGTATTTTACTCTAAGAGATGGAATTAATCGCGAGACTTATTGTAGCAATGTTTTACAATTCACGGGTAAAATCACAGAAAAACATACCTCGCCGCTATATTACATTTCATACTGCATATATTTTTATAAGACTTTGAGAGCAATTATGAATGTTAAACTATGAGGATAGAAGGACACTCACATTAAGATTATTCTCATCATCCCATCCAGTCCTTCCTGATAATGTATTTCCGTTTTCATCACAGTTATGACCGCTCATGATTTAGGGGGGGGGGGGGGGGGGGGACCACAACCTAACGTTAGTCCTTACACTAACTTGTAATTCACCCGTTAGAAATTCAAATTTAGATATAGTGATTTTTGTGTCATTTTACAATGTCCTTTTACAGGTTGAAGTGGTGTTTTTCCATGGTATAAACATAGCATTAACATGGAGCGCGTTTTAATTGAAATATCATTGAAACTATGACACGTATTGAACCAAACACGCTTTAGATACGAATTCAGTGAAAATAACACTTTTGAACCTTTAACATAATCCTTGCCACTCTATCTGATTCAAGAATAGCCACCTAAACACAATTTCTGTATCTCTTTGGAGCAAGTATCTCTATGACGATTGCAAAATCTTACAATGGTTCTGAAAAAATTTCAAATCCCCCTCGCGGGCGTAAACATCCTTATTAACGAAGACAGAGATTCCACGAATATAAAAAATAAAATTGTTTAATAACTGTATGGAGTTAATTTAAACATTAAAGCAGGTATTCCTTACCGATTTCTTCACTTGGAGCTTGATTTCATCATTCCACGTTTGGTACTTTTTACGACACAGTAACGGAGGAAATGATAACATTTTTGGTAGTTTTTACGACACAGCAGCGAAGGAAGTGATAACATTTTGTTTGAGATTTATGAACCCATGTTCCGTACTCCGGGTATCCCATTAGACGCCATGGCGGCTTCATATAGCTGTTTGCTATTGATTGCTAAACGTTAGCATGATAAGACGAGGTTTCTCTCCAATTTCCCTCTTTGTTCCCAGTTCGCGGAGACAATTGGGTGGTGATATCGCAGTCTTAAGCCAATGTCTAAAACGGATTTAGCCACTCATTTGTGTTTGAGTGTGCAAAAGTCCCAACGCAAGGCGTCGTCGATCAACAAAGATTTGTTCAAAAGCCCAATCTTCAAACGGTCACGATCTTTACAAATACCTAAATTTAATAGATTTGAGCATAAATTAATTTTCCGTACAAATACGAACAGCACCGATCTAGATTTATACAAAACCAAGAGGTAATCGGCGTAACCCTTGCCTCTGTGAACTGACCTTCATCCGTTACAGTCTGGGTACATTCCACTCAACTGACACTGGCAAAACACTCCTACTCCCGTATTCCTCGATGTTTTCTGACTTCATCAGTATCGTTTTAATAACAACTTTTCCATGCATTTAAATCTTTGTGGCGACGTGAAATCCTGCCAAGTGTTGGACATGCAGTTTGATTTGGCTTTGTTTTATTTGCACACGCTCGAATTCTTTCTGTTGTAATGATTTTTTTTCTTGATATGTCTTGAACTATACTCCAAGCCAGCTTTCAACGTGATGGACCTTTCATACTTTCTACCATTATTAAAGTATATATTTTGTTGGAAAAATCGATTAAGTACATTTTGGTTTAATAATGATTTTTTCCCTCATTACTGTACATAGAAATTACTTTATTATCAAGTATAAATATTTTGAGACTGTGAACACAACACCATGGTGTAAAAAATGAGCACCCAACTCCATGTGAGGAAATTTGCGCTGTTCTAATCTTCAATTGTTACCAGGTATTGATATATTAGTTTTAACCATTCAAGATTTAAAAGTCTCCGTTTGTCACTGCCGCACATTGTGTTGACTCTAGTGGTGCATACACGTGCGTTCTTTCCTTCGCCTCGCAACCATTCCTTGTCTTGTGCCTTATTCGAAAAACTCTGCGGGGGCATCGTTGTAAACATAGTTACTTTGTTTTTTCAAGTGATAAGCAGCATGCCACCTCAATCACAAGTAAATCTAATCACCTTCAATCATACAGGTGAAAATTACCTACAAATTTGGCGAATCGCATACCATTGCAAACCAGAAACAGAGACCTCTGTCGCCAAATAATAAGTCAAAAACAACCATGTCCTCTTATTTTTTCCAATTTCAATTTTAATTTTCAAATACCTCTTTTGATACCCATACCCATAAGTGACTGTAAAAATTACTAAAGTTTAAGATGTTACCTGCAAGATTTATGCACTAGAAAGCATGCCAAAAAACATCAAAGTCAATAATCAAATGATGAAGTTTAGATTTAGGGGAGACACTCGACGTAACTAACAACCCAAGCGACATGGACCAACAACAAGAACATATGTAACATTGAAATTACACGAGGAAATATATTATGAGATTAGGACAAATGATTTTTTTATCTCCCAAATAATAAAACGAGCCTTTCCTCGATATACTGCACTCAATACCCAGAGTTAAAAAAGGTTACCTTTCTCAAATAGAAACGTTTAACAAATCGTGGTGCATCACACAGTCTATGGGTTGTGGCTGAACGAGTTCCCTCTCCTGGAACAGAACTGCGTTTTCGTGACAACTAGATTTCTGATAGTTTGTTAGTTCTTTCAACACTGTTTAAATACATTTCAACCTTCCCTTTGTCATGTGTAAATTATATAGCAGGACCACCAGGATCAGGCAAACATATACATGAAACAGCGATCAAACAAAGCAAATATCAAACAGAGCCGCAAAACTTACAAAGAATTCCGACTTCTCCTAAAGCAGGTAAACAGCTAGGAAACTTTATTCAAACTATTATACTGACAGATTTCACGAGGGAGAATGTATTATACCATTTTAAAAAACAAACACTTTTCGGCACTACAACAAGCACGATCGTTGAACTCTTCGTGCATGAAGCGGTGATTCTTTTAAACACATACTAAAGACTATACAAATGTATATTTTGGCGAGTAGGGCGAAGTTTTACGAATAATGATGGTCTCATCCCTCGAGATGTCATCTAGAGCTGAGCCGGATACGGATACATGTAACAAATTTTCCTGATAAATTTGGCGCTGTTTCTTTTAAACAATTTTTCTGCGACGAAGAATAAATTGTTGAAATGTTTTGCTTTAGAAAACACCATACTTGATTACATTCTGAAAATAACGAATACGACATGGAACCATCTACGATAAGTTCTGGAAAGCGAACTATAGGGATCTGGTTTGATAATGTGCACTTATCAAAAGAGACAATGGCAATATGCGATGGCGAGATGCTACTGTTTATCGCATTCTGCTATTTCGAATCTTCACATACAAGCCAAGAGAAGTTTAAACTTGTCTAATAAAGGAATTCATGGTTCATGCTATTAAAGTAATGAAACTTATGTGACACTATTGAAATGGACTGGTAGGGAAAATGCCTTATTTTTCATCATTAAAAGTGGAGGTAAACTTGAGGGGCCGGGACATATTTAAACGGGATTGGTATTTCGGCATTAAAAGTATGGTAAACTTGTGAAACATCTGTGATTTTTTTACACACTGGAATAGAAAATGTTGTTTAATTAATGTTTATAAGGGTTATAAACCTTAAATTAATTACCATCATATTTGCCAACGAGTTACATGCCTCCTCGTTTTGAATACTTTGGCAACTGAGTGGCACTGTTGCCTGCAAAAACCGAGTTTATAATAACTGAAATCAGTGATAAAGGGAAGGGAAATTCCTACAGAATACCACCAGTGCTCCTGGTTCCGGGTTTGTAGGCAGGACTACCTCCACCGTGATTTCCTATAGAAACGGAAAGCATTAACAAAATCACAGTTCATATGCAGATGAGGAGTCAGCGACACAACAGCCTCTAATGAGCTTAAGCACTCCGACAAACTCCACCTTGTCTTCTAAGAAAAGATTGGTTGTTACAACTGTGAAGGAATCTACCATTACAAAACAGACAGTGAGTGAAAGGACGATATTTCTTTTGGATGTTTTGGGAGTCAGTATAATTTGATGGTTAGACTTGAAGATCTCACTCACAACGTAGTATTCACGAAGATAAGAAGGAAACATCATGAATGAGTAGTTGTTTCAGTAAGCTGGAGAGCACGCCGGTCCGTGGTGACATGAAAATCCATATAATCAGCGGAAGATGGTGAATGACCTGCTGTGAACACATGGGCATTGTTAAGTATCAACAAATGATGATCAAATGAAAAACGTCCAACAACAAACAGCAACAAACAAATTTACAAATTCTACAAGTTCTTAACAATCACAGAAACGGGGAAACATGGTTTACTCGTGGAATGGACTCAGGACCTCTGACACTGTGAGGATGCGTGTACTTATAGTAAGTGGAGATTTCAATGTAAGCATTGGATCTGAAGACATTGTTACAGAGGAGGAGATTGTGGGTGAGTACTGTTTAGGGAAGATCAATGACTAACCAAGTACAGGAATTACGAAGTAGCAGAATCATAGCAGGCTTTGAACAACGTTGTCATCGATGGAACAATCTTTCTATGAAAAGATACCAGCATTCATAACAATAATGGGTCTCACCAACGGACAAGAGAAAAACCTGATACGTTATCAATAGAGGTAGATATTGTCATTGTTAGATTCAGAGTGGAAAAAAAAATGTGCAGACATATTACGTGACTGTTATTTAGTAATGGGCAAAATTAGACTGATTCTGAGGAAGGACATAGAAAACTCAGCAAGCAGTTCAATATAATTTGTGAAACTGAAATAACCACACAATAATGAAGAATTTAACTTCAAACTAAAAGATGGATTTGAAGCATTGGAGTCGGTGGAAGGTCACATGAATATTGAATGGTAACAACTCTGAGTTGATTAGATAGAACATGTAAAACATCATGGGAAACAAATACATGGAAAGTAGAGAGCGGACAATCGCCTAACAATCGGTATGAAACACGTCAGGCAGCATATGACCCAATGATAGGTTGTATTGGCAAAGTAGATCGTTATAATGACTATGAAATTTGCGAAATGCTGACTTTAAAGGAGACTGTTGAAACCCCCGCAACATCAACGTCTACCATGACAGGGTCTCCGTTTTGAAGATACCCTGATTTGATCACCCCAAGAGAAAATTGCACATTGAAGTCAGCATTTCGCAAATTCTATGGTCGTTATAACGATCTAGTTCGTCAATACAACCTATCATTGGGTCAAATACTGTGTGACGTGTTTCATACCGATTGTTAGGCCGTTCTTGGCACACTGATTTTGACTACGGATAACTCCGTTTACCTGATCAGGATATAGGGCTCACGACGGATGTGACCGGTCGACAGAGGATGCTTACTCCTCCTAGATACCTGATCCCACCTCTGGTGTGTCCAGGGTTCCGTGTTTCCTCAACTATCTATTTTGTATTGCTTATAGGAGTATTGAGATTGATCACTGTTCATTATCTTCATCTTTCATCTTTATGTATGTTATATCCGAAAGATCGGTCGTGACTTTCACACTTGGCGAAGGAACAGTCACTAATGTTTAACGTATTCAGTCTGACGCGGCGTCGGAAATGAGAATCGAAGCCTGACCGCCTAGATGTAAAGGGAGCGCCCGTATACCAATAGGATACCGCTACCGGTGTCTCTAAGAAAGAAATGGGTTGTAAAAAATGAAAATTCATTAGACAATTAGCAAGCATGTAATAAAAACCCATTAAGATGGACCCCACCAAGAAAAAAGTCGCCGTGTAATCCCAAAGGAATAGTGAAGCGGAAAAGAAAAACGACGTGTACAGTGAAAAACTAAATCAGTTGGAGAAGACGGCGAGAGCAAGGAGAACCATTGTAGATGCTTTATGTTGTAGAATGCAAAGAAGATTAATTAAGTAATTACATACAGGTATTGTTAATTTTTAACCCTAAAGAAGACTGCACATCTGAAGTTAGTGCATTGCCTTTGGCTGCCAGAAATGTTATTAATTTGATATGTTTATAATTACATGTAGTATTTAATAAGATTATGTAAATGTGCAAAATATACTTTTAGAAACGCCAGGAAACGTCTAAGCATTGTTTATCTTTTTGTTGTAAAAATGCGATTGTATAGAACTATTCATTTACATGTGTATAACAATTTTGATTGATTTATTTTAAACCTGCCAATAATTCATAAAATACGTATGCTTCGTTTCTTATACAAGGTACTCGCATTTCACAAATTCTAATTAGCAATAATAATTTTTTTTGAAATCCTTTAAGCCCAGACATCGACCTTGCCTCAAAAACGAGAATGGTATTGTTTGTATTTATGAAAGGCAGTCAATCTGCTTTTCGGTAGTCAACACGCGGCTTTATTTATTCAGCTTTTGGAAATCTACCTACTTTTATTGCATTGATTATATTTACCCCTGCCATCTATGATCGGTCATTGTGTTAATAGTTGCGGGAATATAATAGATAAGTGGAAAATATTTGCTGTTAATGGGCACTGTTGAAAGATCCTTATTACCGCTGTTCAAACTGGGCAATAGCAGACACAACATGGATTGTATCTCCACCAAATTGTCCTCGAGGGTTTGTTGTGGGCTGCACAAAGCGACAGAAGGTTTGCTCAATATATCTGCCAGTACAGGAATGTGCACTGGTGCTGTTACCTGCATAGCAACACCGAACATTGCATTCATGACAGGAAATTGATGTATTACCAAATAATCCTCTATTGTAGTTCATAAAAGGGAAATCTAAGGTTGTGCAACAGACAGTCTAAAACTTAATTGAAATTTTGTCTTTATTGGTATAAATCTTCATTTATCAAATGGACATGAAAAGATCACTGATAAACACCACGTGCAGTTCACTGTGTTGACAGATTCCCACGTTAACAAGGACAAGAATGGTTTCAACTGAAATAAGAGAAACCCATTTCATCGAAAGGCAAATAGTCATTAATTCATAGTAAATATACATAAAACCGGACAATTCACATGTTTAAGGACACACAATTCGCAACGTATTTTGAAAATAGTTCGCCACACGTATAAAACAGACCATTTGCTACATGTATTGAAACCTAACCATTGGCAGCATGAATTGAAAACAGAGAATTCGCCACATGAATTGAAAACAGAGAATTCACTACATGAATTGAAAACAGAGAATTCACCACATGAATTGAAAACAGAGAATTCACTACATGAATTGAAAACAGAGAATTCGCCACATGAATTGAAAACAGAGAATTCACTACATGAATTGAAAACAGAGAATTCGTCACATGAATTGAAAACAGAGAATTCACCACATGAATTGAAAACAAAGAATTCACCACATGAATTGAAAACAAAGAATTCACCACATGAATTGAAAACAGAGAATTCACCACATGAATTGAAAACAAAGAATTCACCACATGAATTGAAAACAGAGAATTCACCACATGAATTGAAAACAGAGAATTCACCACATGAATTGAAAACAGAGAATTCACCACATGAATTGAAAACAGAGAATTCACTACATGAATTGAAAACAGAGAATTCACCACATGAATTGAAAACAGAGAATTCACCACATGAATTGAAAACAGAGAATTCACTACATGAATTGAAAACAGAGAATTCACTGCATGAATTGAAAACAGAGAATTCACCACATGAATTGAAAACAGAGAATTCACCACATGAATTGAAAACAGAGAATTCACTACATGAATTGAAAACAAAGAATTCGCCACATGAATTGAAAACAGAGAATTCACTACATGAATTGAAAACAGAATTCACCACATGAATTGAAAACAGAGAATTCACTACATGAATTGAAAACAAAGAATTCACTACATGAATTGAAAACAGAGAATTCACCACATGAATTGAAAACAGAGAATTCACCACATGAATTGAAAACAGAGAATTCACTGCATGAATTGAAAACAAAGAATTCGCCACATGAATTGAAAATAAACCATTCGCAACATGTATTGAAACCAATCCATTGGCAACATGAATTGAAAACAGAGAATTTGCAACATGAATTGAAAATATACCATTCGAAACATGTATTGAAACCAGACCATTTGAAACCAGATCATTTGCAACATGTATTGAAACCATACACTACGCAACATATATCAAAACAGACCATTCTCAAAATGATTTCGAAAGAAAAGACACTGCAGAGTCTTCCACGACTAGGACAAATATCAACGACAAACTAACAACCCAACTTTATGAAAACGACGATGACTTCGGCTTCTCCATCGTCAACTTCCCATATTTATATAGCAATATTCCATTGTCATCTGCATTTAATGTGTATTTATCTCAACTGATTCCATTGCTTGTTCTGCGTATTGTAAGTTTTTGAATTGAGGCAGGCTCCTCACAAATAAGTTAATGTCACGGGGGTTTCATCAGTTTTGTTTAAAGTCAATAGGAGGAGTAAGCATCCCCTGATGACCTGTCACACCCGCCGTGAGATCTCTATCTTAATCAGGTGAACGGAGTAATCCGTAGTCAGAATCAGTGTGCCAAGAACGGTCTAACAATCGGTATGAAACACGTCCGATGGTATTTGATCCAACGACAGGTTGATTTGGCAAACTAGATCGTTATAATGAACATAAAATTTGCGAAATGCTGACTTTAAACGAGACTCTTGAATCCCCTGTAACATCGACTTGTTTGTCAGTAGCCTGCATCGATTTAAAAACTTATACACCGAACAAGCTCTTGCATATCGAATCAGTTGAGAGATATATACACCATATGCAGGTGATGTTGGAATATTGCTTTATAGATATATATGGAAAGTTGACGATGGAGAAGCTGAAATCATCCCGTTTGTCATAAAGTTGAGTTGTTAGTTTGCCGTTAATATCTATTTTCAATAAAATATTTAAGTACGAAGCAGATATGGAGGACTCTGTGGTGTCTTTTATATCGAGTTCACTGGGATATATCGAATCGACATATGAATAAACATGGATATTGTTAATAGATAAAACGTCGTCGATATATCTAAATGTCGAGTTGAAGGTGATCTAATTTACCATTACAACCTGCCATTGGGTATAATGTTGTTTGACATGTTTCATACCAATTGAGGCCGTTCTTTATGCACCGATTTTGACTACGAATTACTCCGTTTACTCGACTGAGATATAGGGCTCATGGCGGGTGTGACCGGTCAACGGGGGATGCTTACCCCTCCTAAGCACCTGATCTCACCTCTGGTATGTGTTTGCCTACTCTTGCTTTTGTGTTCTTTATAGGAGTTATGAGATTGATCACTGTTCGTTATCTTCACCTTTATAGGAGTTATGAGATTGATCATTGTTCGTTATCTTGACCCTTTCATGCATCGGAAACAGACCATTCGCAACATGTATTGAAAACAGACCATTCACTTCATGAATTGAAAACATCTACCATTAATTTGCAAACATGTATGGAAAACAGACAATTGCAAGATGTATTCTACACTGAACCACTAAAATTAGCAATAACTTAATCAATTCCAAAATCATATGCACATTTATTCTGATACAATTTATTCAAAGAATCCTAGTTTCAATGGTCAACTCGTACTCAGAACATCGAAGTAAAATGAATTTAATTTGTAAGAAAGGCTTCACCGATGTTCCAAGTGAACTATTATGATCACAAGTCGAGGGTGCGAGTAAATTCACATCCTGCAGACACTATCCTACATGGAAGAGACCAGAACCAGGTGTGGGTTAATTAGGCTTGATAAATATGCACCTGTTTAACTTATGTCTTGAAATCGTACTGAATTTATAATTATTTGTCTTGTTTTATTGTATAGAATATTCAATGAAATTAATGGTTAAATACATCATTCTGAGAGAAGTTATGTGTTATAGAGGTTATAACTTCAAATGGTAAATTATGTGCACGTAATTACAACATGAAAGATACTGAGTATACAATTATGTATAATATCACTATAGGATTTTCTTTGATGATGCGGTCTAGAGCTTAAAACGACCCATTTCAGTTGATGCTTCTTGCCTTGGTTAATCGCTTTACAATTCATTATGTTCATCGCCCCACTTTCTAAATGAGACAATTGAATGAAATATCTTTTTTGCTATCAAAATTCATCTGCAAAAGGCATTGGTGTAACTTGGTGTCCCGTTAAAGGGTAAAAAATCAATTTGACTCCGACAATAGAAGCCATAACTAGACAGGGTTCTACTACAGCGAGGGAGTGAAAGTGTGTAGAAGATCGGTAGGTCGTAGTGGATCGATCCGATTCACTGTCAAAGCAGTCTTCCACAGTCTAGCGGGTATTGGTATTTAAAGATTTTTGTACTTGTAAGAAATCATTCGGCGGATAGTTTAAAATTCTTTTGAATGATATTTGTGTATTGACACAGAAAATTCAAAAAATATAAGTGAAAACTTGTAAATTTTCTCACTCTTTTTTGGTAAGTGGTTTGAACTAGACAGCGTTTGCTTTGAAATTGTTTGGACAGAGTTCCCCAGGAGGGTGTTAACTGCAAACATGCCGGAAAAGATGTGGAATACACAGTACATGGAAGACTTTAACAAGAAACGAACAAGAACCAAGACCAAAACTACACCAACTGAGTCATGGAGGTACAGCAATCAACATCAAAAGAAGGTAAGCCTTGGTTACAGAGAGAGAAAAAATATAACAACAGGGTCTTGTACTCTGGGACTAAACGTTCTTCCACGTTAAATACAACTATCCAAACATGAACATCTGTCTGATTGATATTTTGTTTGTCTTTCACAGTTTTTTGCTGTTTAAATCACAGTTTCGCCAATTTCGAATTTTCTATTTTATTGTGACATGTGTACATTATCAGGTTGCTGAAAATTAATATAAAAATTCGTGATATAAATGATACTGATACTTGAAGAGTATAATAATCGACATTCCCATTAACATTCCCAAATTTGCGTTTGGTTTGTCCCGTCCATAAGTGTTGTGAAAAGCTTTTTGTACAAAACGCTTATAGAACCATCCTTCAATTTAAAAGTAAATCTATCCCTTCACTAACCCGTTTCTCCTGTTTAAATACATAATGTAAGGGAGAACGATTATTATAGACTATCTAGAGCATACTATATATCAATTGGAGTACACCAACACATTGAATGTCTCTCGAATGTCAACAAAAATCGTTTTCATTCGATCTGATGACCAGAAAATTCTTTACATTTTGAATAGGATGTAAAATTTGAAAACTCAAAGTAATCTGAAATCAAGAAATACATTCTCTCTCTCAAAAGATTTTATAGGTTTTGTTTTATCATTTATTCCATGTACTGATTTCCTAGTCAATCACGTTCAATCATGATTGTAATACTCTCTCTCTCTCTCTCTCTCTCTCTCTCTCTCAGGTGAACGACAGAAAATCCACCATGCGCTATCAATGTTTGCTAACATGAGATTACGTGGGTACTTGGAAGTTCTTAAATGACACAAGCCCAATATATACTCCAACACTCAATAAGGATATTCTATTAATCCCGAGGTCTTCATAACCACATGCTCCTCGTGACTATGTTTTCATAGATAATTCTCTGTCGATCTTTATCAATCTATCGTTTTTATCTCATATCATTTGTGTTTTAATTTTCAACATTTTATTTTAGAGTAATTCATATTCAGGGTGTATGTATACAATGTACCCTGCAACACAATCAGTATTGATTTACGAGGTTTGTTTTAAACATTGCATGATATATTTTCTAGTCGACTAGACTTCTATTTTATAATTATGGAGATTCAGTCTCATGGACCGCCACTGTATTTGCATCTTAGATAGAATTACAGGAGAAATTTTCACAGATAATATGTCGCTAGAAAAGGGACTTCAATAGTTATATCATTAATAACTTGGTCGTCTTCTGATGGTATCGTGATTTGAACAATAGACCAGTAAAATCTAATGGCTCTCGTGATTAAGCTCAATCATCATTCGGTCCAATGGAAAGCAATTTCATCAAATAAATAGGCAAACAAAATGCTTCGGACAATTCCAATCCTGTGGTGGTGCTCAATACCACCATATCAATAGATTGGCAGCGAAATGAAGATCGTGGCTTTTGTCGTAACGGCGTGCTTCGCCTTTGGATATTTGAATTGGTCATTTAACTTTTGAACATCTGTTTTGAAAACTTTAGTTCTCAATCAACAGTTGAAAGGAATCTTAATCGGGTTTTCAATACAATCTATCTAGGGATCGCTTAGATAATTCTCTGAGTGTTTCATATTTCCTAAAGCACCAATGAAAACTAACAGTAATCCAATACCAAATTTATAAGTATGATAAAACACAATGCAGCGGGGAGACAATAGATATTTCTGAGGAATCTTCTCATCTGTTTGATATCTGATTTTACTGTCCGGTTCCATGACCATATCGGCATAACAATCGTAGTTTTATAACAACATTACCTCCACGCTTTCGTACTAATTAAACAATAACATCATAATATTTTCCCTTACATACATTTGAAGATCCTAGAAAAGAGCATTTTCGAACAAATTTCAAAATTTTCAGTTCGATGAGGTTCAGCAAATTGGTATGCACTGAGCCTGTCAGTGTACATATGTATATCATACAGAACTGCCGTTTTAAAATCCTCATCACATGTACCTTATCAACTTATAATTTGACAGTGTTTTGAGAATACAATGAACGCTTACAGTGCAAAAAAAAAAAATCATTTTTCAAAGAGCCACGAAAATCATGATTTGATTTGCAATTTTCAATACAAGTATAATAGACTGAAACGGCATTGGAATTCAAATTGGATTGGATTTTTAAAGTTTACTTTTCAAACTTCGCTAAAAGAGAAAAAAGTTTTCGACGAATGATTTGTGTAATAAATACTTTAAAAATGGGTATACATTTAATGACTAATTCTATGCACATAAGGGCTTAGCGTCCTATAGAATACAATACCCTTAGAAGCCTTTATTTAATGTGTTTCATTCTTTACAATGAAGAAAAAATTGCCAATGCTTTGTTGTATATATTTTTATGAAGGTATTTCAATAAGCATGTATCTTTTTAAAATTATCATGACATGCCTATTTCAATAAAAAAAAATTGTAAAAACTTTTTATATCGTCATAAGTACAAGGAAACCCCATGGATATATGTGTGTCTTTATCTTTTAATATTTGAAATGTACGGAAGCCGATAGGTGCCAGGGTATAGAATTAATATTTATTTAACTGGCGGCCGCCACTTAATTTATGTGGCGGCCGCCACTTAATTTAACTGGCGGCCGCCACTTATTATCTGGCGGCCGCCATATAAATCAAGTGGCGGCCGCCACTTAATTTATCTGGCGGCCGCCACTTAATTTATGTGACGGCCGCCACTTAATTTAACTGGCGGCCGCCACTTATTATCTGGCGGCCGCCAGTTAATTTATATGGCGGCCGCCAGTTAATTATATGGAGGCCGCCAGTTAATTTATATGGCGGCCGCCAGTTAATTTATATGGCGGCCGCCAGATAAATTAAGTGGCGGCCGCCACTTAATTTATATGGTGGCCGAGACTCAAATTAAATCATTTATATGGCTGTAACCAGTTATTCAATTCCTCTCTCTTTCTCTATCTCTCTCTCAAAATGAAAAGGGTGCAACCCCTCCCAATGCTTAGTAATATGTATGTGATATATATATATATATATATACAATTAAGAGCATTAAATCATTGTGTTTCGATTGTACTGTTAAATACGTAGAACCACGGGGCTGACCCTCCATTTTTTTGACAACGTCAATTTCTATTATTTTCACATGCAAACTATAATTATTTTCACATGTGAAATAAGATTAATTGGCGGATTGGCCCCCACCCCACTCTTTTGGTGGTAGTAATGAATGGTAAAAATGTAATAATGAATGAACTGATCAATTGAAGAATGAACGGAGCCCCCTCCCTCCAATTTCGGAGTACGAAGTTTGGACAAATGAGACATTTTAGGTTCCTTTTTTGCTTGTCAACAATTGTAGAAGACAATTTCTTATCCGACTGTCCCTATACACTTTGAAAAACGATGCTGCGTGTTTGCGTACTATTCTAAATTACATTGTTTTTGCAATTGGCAGCCTCCATATATGAATTAAGTGGCGGCCGCCAGATAAAATAACTGGCGGCCGCCAGTTAATTTATATGGCGGCCGCCAGATAATAAGTGGCGGCCGCCAGTTAATTTATATGGCGGCCGCCAGATAATAAGTGGCGGCCGCCAGTTAAATGAAGTGGCGGCCGCCACATAAATTAAGTGGCGGCCGCCAGTTAAATAAATATTAATTCTATACCCTGGCACCTATCGGCTTCCGTAGAAATGAAACAGAAGCTAATATTAATGTTTAGTTTGGTGAATTACAAGTATGGCCCTTATTCATACATTTATATGTATTTAAAATCAGAATCAAAGAGATGTGTAAAATGAAAAGTTACTCAAATAATATACATGTATAAATAACGAAGATATCGATACGTTTGGTAACTCGAAAGGAATAAATTGCTATGCTATTATCTTACAGGAGTCTCTAGACCTAAGACGTCCAAAAACAGCAGGAACGAATTCCTGGTATATAAAAAAAGCACAGAAGAACATGGAGGAACGGTCACGTGCTAGTGACGTGGACAGTCCATTCATCGACAGCTTCAGTAACATGCTCAACGACGCACACAATCCATACCAGGGAACATTTCTGGATAATTACGTCAGCCCATACCCTACCCCCTATCCCAGCCGCCAGCAGACGCCAGTCCCACCTAGTGATCTACAAATATCGGGGGAGAAAATCATGCTGAACAATAGTAAGAAAAAGGTTAAATCTTGTCAAAGTGTGAATTCAAGCTTTTAAATGTGAAGGTTGACTACAACGTTGATATCCCGGTACAGTGACAAACCCAACAGGTTTAACATAGGTAACGACTGTTCCTTCCGCCAAGCACCCAGCATCAAAACTGAAAGTTATGCATGAGTCTTTGGGGGTATGACCTTATAATTGGAGGTCCTGTAACACGATACAGAACGGCTACAGCCCTGATCGCCATGCATACTAGAAGGGCAAAATGTGGCACTTCATCTAAAGCTCTTTACGTTTCTACAGGAGTGAAATTTTTTCCAAATGAGACATAAAATAATGTAAAAACACAGAAACAAGCGAGACAAATAAATGAAAAAGTGGAGATAAGCAACAGTATTCAATCTCATAAGTTCTGTAAAGAATGCAAACTTAAGAGTAGGCCAAACAAAGACCCCTGGACACACTAGAGAAGTGAGTATACCCAGTCGGCTGGTCACACCCGCCATTAGCCCTATATCTTGATCAGGCACATGTATATGGATTACAAAATCAGTGTGTAAAGAACGGCCTAACAATTGGTGTGAAACACGCCAGACAGCATTCGACCTAATAACAGGTTGTATTGGCAAAGTAGATCATTATGCGACCTTAGAATTTGCGACTACAGGCAAGACTGTTGCAACCCCTATAGCATGCTGAATATTTGGTACTCCAACACATTATTTTTTGATGGATAAACACTATAGTAATGTACATATCTGGAGAAACATATCTTCAGGAGTACGTTCTTGGTTTTCAATATAGAACTAGTCAAGACTATTTCGATGCACATTTAGGAATGATCCAGTATGTGCATTTGGTTTTTTCTTTACAGGAGAAATCCCAAAACAATACCTGATAGAGTTGTACGAGGCAGCCATGGATAAAAAGATGGAAGAGGAAGAAAAAGGAGACGAAGAAAAACCAGAGGAGAAGAGGGAAGACGAAGGTGAGAGAAGTTGTCATGTAATGTATTCGTGCTGTCCAAGTGTTGGTCTCAATCATCTTTTCCTTTACTCCTTGGTATTGTTATCACATATTTTGAGGAAATCAATCAAGACAGTGATGATGGGTATTATTATAGGAAGTACATGTCTTGTTATTATATGAAGTACATGACCTGTTATTATATGAAGTACATGTCCTGTTATTATATGAGACCAGAAAGGAAAAAAATACTAGGAATCATACATGTAGATGTATATTTCATGCAAATTTTATGTTCTTTTGTAAGATTTCCAACACTAACACAACAGGGATTATTTGAAAATAGCTCGAGTAATCATACGGGTCATTCATAAAAATTACACACATCCTTTACGCACTGTTTAATTCAAAAGACGCCAAACTTGAGTTTTATGAAATTCATTTCCAGGTGATTTTTGAAATTAAAAAAAAATAGTTCGATAGTCTGTCAATAAATTTCAAACCCTGGGAAGCAAACTTACACGCTGCCATTTTACCAGTTGAATAGACCACTTGTAATGACGTAAACAAGGGATGAAAGAAAAACCAATGGGGGTTGCTGGGTACTGCGGGGTATTTTTAATATATTTTGATATATGACCATGTGTTTATTTAACACTTGGAACATTAACAACTGACAAAGCGTCTCAGCTGATTACATAAGCTTGACATTTTTTAATGCCTTTATTATTTTCATTTGAATGGAAAGTAAAGAATTAATTTTTTGTTTAGATTGTCTCAGTTTAAATAGAGAGTGAAAAACACTAAATTCATTTTGTCAACAAAACTTAATATCCTGTGTTTAATCTATACCTTTGCAACACAATCAATGGATTTTCTGGCATTGCAGAGACTTTTATGATAAAGACATCTACTTATCACACAATTTGCTGGTAAATGCCCAAGTTTCTTTCTTTCTTTGTGAATCGACCATACAACAATTTATGTCTCAGACCTACATTTATGTGATACTTTTAGAAAGTGAGTTCTCCTCGGGTACAGAAAGGTTTATCCGTTGATAATGCATCAAGGATAGAACACTTAAAAGTTGTAAATCCAAGGATTACGTACTTAAACATTCAACAATACGAACTCAAAGGCAGCGTCGAGAGGGATAACTCTATTAATTTCAAAATTGAAGTCCTAAATATAGATGGAAAGCGTTAAAAGTATTACCACTAGGTAACTCGGACATTGGAGGTCGACTAGCCTGGAACTTAAGGCTTAAAGTGCTTTTTGGAGATGAGGGTAACCACGATTCATATACCACCCAAATCTAACCGTAAACCAATACTCCGGATTCCATCACCGGCAACTTTTTATCCCACCGGTAAGAGTCTCCATTTAGTTCATATAGATCCAATCTTTGTCTGTGTTCAAACCGTTTACTGTTAAAATACGTTTTAATGATTTTCTCTATCGCTCTACTTTATTTGGTATGGGATAATCCAAAAAATTTAATTTCAGCAGATTAGGAACGACTTAATACCGTAAACTTAAACAGTTTAATATTGATAGATTATAGTTCTTTTCTAAAGTTGATACTACTGCGCACAAGGTCCATGGTATATAGTACTATGCGAAAAGACCCATGTTAAAAGAGTAGGATATGATGTACAAAATACTGTCATTTTCCAATGAATGTGTGAAAATTTTTATTTCAATTCCATTTTGTGTTCCCGTTCTTTACAAGTATTATCATGTTATCATACCTATTATAAATTCTGTATGCAAACAGTAAAAACTCCCGGATAATTTTACAAGACTCAAGAGAGCTTTCGGTTAATTAACACATTTCCACCACGTGCCCTCTTTATTACTACGTTTTAGTGAGCAATATCACAATAACTAGTCTGACAGGCAATACGAGGTAGATGTAATATCACAATAACTAGTCTGACAGGCAATACGAGGTAGATGTAATATCACAATAACTAGTCTGACAGGCAATACGAGGTAGATGTAATATCACAATAACTAGTCTGACAGGCAATACGAGGTAGATGTAATATCACAATAACTAGTCTGACAGGCAATACGAGGTAGATGTAATATCACAATAACTAGTCTGACAGGCAATACGAGGTAGATGTAATATCACAATAACTAGTCTGACAGGCAATACGAGGTAGATGTAATATCACAATAACTAGTCTGACAGGCAATACGAGGTAGATGTAATATCACAATAACTAGTCTGACAGGCAATACGAGGTAGATGTAATATCACAATAACTAGTCTGACAGGCAATACGAGGTAGATGTAATATCACAATAACTAGTCTGACAGGCAATACGAGGTAGATGTAATATCACAATAACTAGTCTGACAGGCAATACGAGGTAGATGTAGGTACTCCTATAACAGGGGTTATTGTGATGTTCCAAGTCAAGTTTAGAATACGACAAAGATAGTACCTGATGCAAGACACGGAGTATATCAATATAGGTCAGAAAAATCAAACCCTCCTTAACAACCGAAAGAAAAAGCCGAAAGAACCACCTGAAATTACGTAAACATAGGACAAGAAAAGAACGCAATGGGGGCTGTTGGATCAGTAATCATACTGCTTTGTGCATTTAATTAAATAAGTTGGAAAAAAAATCAGCAATTTTGGGTGACCACTTTCTCCACTAAATGTGAATAATTTGTAAGATGACCGGTCCAGTGGTTTACGGGACTACAAAAGTCGACGGGGACGCGAATCTGTAAATGTCGACATGTACAGTGGACTACAAAAGCCTGCAGATCAAAAACGTCGAAGAATATGCAGGTCTTCGAAAGTGGACAGGTCTACAAAGATCGAAAGGTACAGATGTCGACAAAAATCGACAGGCACTGGTGTTTACAAACGTCGACGGGTCTTCAGAAGTCGACAGATCTGTTAAAAAAAAAAAGTCGACAGGTGCACAGATTTTCAATAATCGACGAGTACTGAGATTTACAAAAGTGGAGGGTCTGAATGTCAAAGTGAAGAAATTCAATCAAGCGCGGTTAAACGGCGGGAGTAACTATGACCCTCTTCGCTCAGGACTAGTGTCTAGCGCTTTTCCTGGCGGGTGGTCGATGTCAGGTGCACAACGGTTGCCCTTCAGAAGCATGATAGTAGATAGTAGCATAATGACTCGACCCCGGTAGTACTGGAAGGTGGTCCGGGCTTAGGAAGATGGTACATCTCGGTTCCCACATGGACGTCTTCTTTTGGGGTACCGGTTGCGCCCGTAGGCGTGAATCGACTCGGGCAAGCATGGGGATATGGCCTTCGGCACGACGGTTCACTTCCCAGAGGTCGAAACCAAATTGTCGGGCGGTCAGACCTCTTTATGCTGTATCCTACTTGACCTCCGAGCAGCAGGCCAGCCTATGTCTTGCGACTTCCTAGTGGTGAGAGTCGGGTAACGAGGAGAGACTGAGCGTTACCACCGAAAAATACATGAGACGAGAGGCTCTTGCGTATAAACGCATGTTGTGTCAACTCTCTCCACCCAAAGGAGAGGCAAAGCGTCTTTGTGACCTGAGACGACACAGAGGTAACAGAGGGAAATGGACTTAAATAGGTTACCCCCGTATATGGATTCGGACCAGTGCCTGGCGTTGGTGGGGACTTTGCGGTACCATGGAACCCGGGTGCTCGGGGATACGGAAGTCTTGGCATCTACTACCTAACACCTTATCGGGGCTACACCCTGGGTGGCCTACGCTTTGCGCTGGGTTCAGAGACGTACTGACAGGGGGCCGACAGGGTCGGGTAATACATAAGATCACCCTGATGATGATGCTCAGACCCTAACCGTAAGAATCGCCTGGCCACAGTGGGATGCAAAAACTCTCAGGGACCGCACGAAGGGGAACTAAGTGCGGCGGCGTCGGGAACCGATCTCTCCAATAGTTACCCTTTCGGCGGACCCGCGATTTAGATGGCAAAACGTCTATTTAATCCATGTCAGATTATCAAGAAATGGGGGATTCATATCTGTCAATAGCCAAATGCCTCGTCATCTAATTAGTAACGCGCATGAATGGATTAACGAGATTTCCACTGTCCCTATCTACTATTTAGCTAAACCACAGCCAGGGGAACGGGTCTGGTGGAACGGGTCTACAAAGTGGATGGGCACACGGGTCTTCAAAAGTAGACATGTTTTTAAAAAACGTTGACAGATACAGTGGTCTTCAAAAGGCGATAAGTACAGAGGCCTACAAAAGCTGACATATACAGGTCTTCAAAAGTCAACAGGTTTACATAGGCTCACTGTTCTACAAAAGTTGTGATTTTGGTTTGGATATAGCGTGAGAGTTTTTGGTGAGGTTTAGGGTTTGATCTTTCGACCATTCGGCTTGTAGAATTTGTGAAATGTTGACTTTAAACGACCCTGTTGAGAGATGTAAACACAATATGCAGGTGATAATGGAATATTGCTACATAAATATGGGAAGTTGACGATGGAGAAGCTGAAATCATCGCGTTTGTAATAAAGTTTAGTTGTTAGTTTTCCGTTGATATTCACTTTCAATAAAATATCTAAGTACGAAACATATGTGGAGTACTCTGTGGTGTGTTTTTATCTCGAGTTCACAGGAATACATGTATATCGAATCAACATATGAATGAAAATGATTATTGTTAATACATGAAACGTCGTCGATGTATCTAAATGTTGAGTTGAAGGCCACAGCAAGATACTTTTTATTCTCATGTAGAATTTTTTGAATAAATTCTGCTTCATATGAATATAGAAACAGGTCAGCTAACAAAGGAGCACAATTCGTGCCGATGAGAATTCCAACAGACTGTTGTAAGACCCGATATAAATATGTTATTGTTTTAAGGACGACAGACCCAATTCGAACTTCTATATTGCACATGGGAAATTTCCCTATATTTCCTTTGCAATTACGACTACTTCATAGCCAACCTTTGAAACGCCCCCCGCTGAAAATCAAATGTGATTTTCATTTGTTTTTTCATTGATTTTACCTCATAAATGCATGGTTTACCTTATATGAAAATCTGAATAAAAACTCTATTGTAGAAACGAATTAGGTCCGTCACCCTTAATATAAATTCACATGCTGCATTACTCAAACTACTTTTTATATTTTAGGAAATAAAAGAAATCTACTTGCTTTTAAAAAGATAAAACTTTGAACCCCTTTACATTATGTGTGTTTTTTATAAAGTAATTAGGAAAACTTAAATATCATAATAATATATGCTTTTCTGATAAAGAACTCTAACTATTACAAGAACTTTGATTTATTATATATTAATCGATAAAAATTCTGTCTTCATTCATTTATTTCACTCAAATCAAGACATTGTCACGCGAGGTTACAGTTTGCAATATACGTGTAGAATGGAAAGGTGAAGATAACAAACAACGATCAATCTCATAACTCCCATAAAGAATACAACATCAAGAGTAGGGCAAACACGGACTCCAGGACACACCAGAGGTGGGATCAGGTGCCTAGGAAGAGTAAGCATCCCCTGTCGACCGGTCACACCCGCTGTGAGTCCTATATATCGACGTGTAAACAGAGCAATCCCTATATAAAGTTAGTGTGCAAAGAACAGACTCAATTGGTATGACAGCAGTTTACCCAATGGCCGGTTGTATCGGTAAATTAGATCATTATAACGAACATAGAATTTGCCCAAGCTGACTTCAAATGAAACTGTCGAAACTCCTGTATATAATGTATGAAAAGCTGTCACTAGGTCGAATGTTGTCTAACATGTTTCATATCAATTGTTAGACCGTTCTTTACACATTGATTTTAACTACGGATTACTGCTACCTAACCAAGGTACACAGCCCATCGCGGATGTGACCGGTCATCAGGGGATGCTTACTCCTCCTAGACACCTGATCCCACCTCTTGTATTCTTTAAGATTTATGAGATTGATCACTGTTCGTTATCTTCACTTGTTCATAAACATTTTGTCATGGTGACAGATAAAGAAAAGGAAGACATCAATAATATAAAATATACATACATGTCTTACATAAGAATGACATATAAGAAGGAAAGATAAAAGATTGATTGTTATGTATCGGAGAAACATACCACCTCCAGTGTCCATTTTAGAAACAGAGATAGTTTTCTCAGCGTGGTAGAATTAGTTGAAGACATTATTTCCTTGCATTTTCTGATATTAGGATGAGTACAACTTTTATTAAGCAAGCATAGTATATGTAAGTGAGTATACTAGTATGTACCTGTGTGTGTATCGCATCTATTTTTCAAAAAATAGAATTCTTATTGAATTACAAACTGCAAAGCCATTTTTCTATTCACGTTCAGGTTAAGTATGTAAGCAAGCAAACAAGCGTACTAAAGTTGATTTCGTGTTAAAACATTACAGATGGCGAGGAGGGTAAGGCGATTCTACAGTCAAGTATATTTTGTTTTATTTTATTTACATGTCTACACTTTGTTCACCACTAAGTGTTTTGAATCTACTAATCTCCTAACATATATCAAGTTTTTATCTGCAGTTACACCAGGTTTTTCACCACGCTTGTTGATTTTTTCTCTCCTTTACATAAAACTTCTTATCAATTAAACTTTTTATCAAAACCCTATTTATTATTCAAGTTGATATAAAATCTTTCGATCAAACACAAGAGATCGTTTTATTGCAATCGCTTCTTTTGTGATTCGCCATATTTTTTCTGTAGATACTGCGCTCAAATGAAAATGTTATCATAAAGCTCTGCTGAAAAACAACCACCACTAGCTTTTAATGCGCTACAGTTATTTAATCACCTATTGTTAAAATCGAAAAAAAACCTCACAGACGTAGAGCGCATTCATTTCAGGTCAAGCCATACGCTAGCTGGTATAATCAGTTTATATTATAATTCCCCAGATTGAACAAATGTTGAACTGCATTACACCCTCTTGTGCTAGACATCGTAACTAAGGTCCTTCCTTGGTTCATTCTGGGTCCAATAGCGCTACCGGGAACTTGTCGGTAAGACTGCTTTGTAAATTTTTGGGGTTTTATCGTTTTTTCCCTAATTTGATCAGTTTAATATCGATACTCACTAAGAACGTACAGTCTACAGTACGGGGTGATGTCTCTCTCTTAAAGATATTTGTCAGATTTTACAACTAAGGTCATTTCTGTTAAGAGTTTTGAATTGGTTTCAAACTTGATAAAATCGTTTTGATTGAGTAACGATATGATAATTGAATCGTTTTGATTGAGTAACGATATGATGATTGCTGTTGTCCGTATAAAAGCTACCTGTGAGTTAAGTATTTTTATCATCTTTCTCTTACTTCACAAGATTAGATTGTTTGGAGCGACAGTGTCATTTTGTCAATTTAAAGCTTAACTGTATAAAGTGGAATTAAACCTAGACATTCCCGCTGTTTCAATATCTTCTACGACAATCGTAACCATTTGCACTTTTATTACAAACTTGTGCAGTAAAACTTATAAATTATAGATAGGGCCATATCGATCCCCCCTTTTTAATCCCCAGTAAAAAAAGGTTCATAAATCAGTTTGTTGTAACAGACAGGGGGCATTGGATCAACGTCCAACCACTGCTGGCATCCAGCTCCATTGATTGAGGGTATTCTTCAGTTGGTTAAGAACAAAAGAATTAATAAGACGTAACAATAGAAAAGTGCAAAATTTCGCCTCCCGCTACGACTGTAGACCTATTTTCAGTTGATAAAGGGCCAGTTGTGGAACAGAGACCAAAGACACCAGCTCAGGAACCTCACTGGATTTGCTGGCCAGAACCCGAGTGCAAAACAGACCTACCCAAGAGACCCAACACAGTGCTGGGCGTGCACGGGCCTGACGTCGCTGATATTTATAAAGAGCTACAGGTAAACAGAATTTATCTCGCCTTATCAAGTGATTTTCTAGATTTTCTTCTTTGTTTTGGACAGTGCTCATTGATGGAATATTTGAAATTGCGGCAATTAACGTTGCTGCTTATATGTATTAATAAAGTAGATTAATTATCGTCAAAATTCATTTGGATGTCTGCATATTACTTAGAAAATACAGTACACACAAATTATTAAAGAGGTTAGATACAAAGAAAAATAAGCCAAAATGTCTTCCTACATCTATTAGAAAACTACGTTAAACTATACACATTTAAATGACATAGGAACTGTGATATAAACTACTGCTAAAGTTTTGGTTTTATATTGAGCTCTTTGTTTTCGACGAGTTAAAGCCACAAATGATTCTTATGTATTTTGAAATATTACCAATAATCTTATAGATTTCTAATAGGGGTAAAAAAAAAAAATAGAGAAGCAAAGGGTCTCTAATCAATTAAAGCATTAAATCACCACTACGTACAGCACTTGAAACGTAATATCGAAAATTAACGTAGTTGCGTGCTTCGGGCTTTGCAATGATAATGCTCCATCATCGTCCTAAATTGTTTACTGATATCAATATTAATGCAGATTTGAATTGTTACTAAGGAAAGAACCGACATTATTCACGTCAGACAGGTAGAATGTAGAGACGAGGTGCACACTGAGCACGATTTTGAATCGATTCAGAACGAAATTTCAATGAAAGTATTTATAAAAAATGACCCCCAGCTAGATGTACAAAACAATTCATGGAAGTCTTTGGGAGTCTCAGCTTACATGTTCCTGTACAATGTATTTTTAACACTATTGTATTTCTGAATTATATTATAGTATCAATTTAGAATTATTTTTTTTTATGTTTTATATGTAAAAGGAAAACCCCAATTTACCTTTCCGCAAAATAGCCACTTTCGTAATTATGTATAACCATATTATATTGCAACAAAGTACAAAGAGATTGGGAACAGGTTTCTTGGTCTTCTGTATAGCAGGAAATGACGTGTTACTCACCACTTGCCGAAATACTGCAGGTTGCAAAGACAGCGGTTTAGGGTGCTCGGGTCGTCTTGCTGATGTCCCGAACAAAATCATTTTTCATTCTTCACTATGCATGACAAAATTTCTGAAACAGAAAATAAGAATCATTTTTCACACATTTTCGCTGTGAAAGACAAAATGTCTGAAACCAGAAAGCAAAAAAATTATTAATCAGGAAATGTCCAAACCAGACCAACCAACGCAGTTACATCTCGGGAGGTTCTTTTGGCAATATATACAAATACCGATATTATTTATAGGGTATCGAACAGATCACTAGACCTCGGTATTTAAAAGAATTTGTCGTAATACATGTATTTGCTGTTCAGAATATGAAAATAAAATACATTATTGTTTAAAAACTATTCTAAATTGAGGAGAGGAGACCGATGACAAAGTTCGTCGTCTTAATTGTCATTTGAAAATCGTTGACTTGTTGTTAAACAGAGTGTTGACCGACATTTAAAGTGGCTCAATGACTTCGAGATCAACACTGCCTCCAGCTGTTTTTATGATTTTGAGATAATGATATATGACAACGCCATTATTCATAATATGCGACTGTTGAAAATGATTGACATCGATGTGTTAACGTAAAATTGTCATTCACACCGATTAGTTGATATAAAGTTGATATATCTGTCACTTACAATCAATAGCAGTTTCTTTTAGTTTTAGTCTAATTCTTGACGTAAAAGTATAGCATATATTATACATGTGTAAAGTTGAAAAGTCTTACCTTTTTCTTAAATGTTTAGTATCTCAAATCAATATAGAACCTAAGCTAAAAGACCATCAGTCACATGCTCCTGTTAAAATCTAATGTTTGAGCTCCGGACTGAACTTCAACGGAGACCTTGGCGATTCTATGTATATCATGTTAATTAAATCAAACTTTAATATACAATTAAAACTGTGTTGTTTGTTCTGCTCTGTATAATCACGTTACTTAATCCTATAATGGGTGTGCATTGACTTTAAAATACAAAGATGAGCAAATAACGAGTTCTTAGAATGACTTTACAAATGTTAAAATTACATGTAACTCTGGTTTTAATTTACATTCCATTTCTGTAATGTTTTCTTTAGATGTGTTTACTCAAACTTTTCTGAACAGCAGAGGCCGCTAAAACTAACCGAGAAGAGTAATTATTTAGATATTAACTAGAAATACAAGACTTCGCCAGTCAAATTTCCTCGTTTTTGAAATAGTATCGCCTCTGCTTTGATTTCCGTTTTCTCTACTCATTGCCTCATTGAAAAGTTTTGAATCGAATCGAGAGGTTTAAAACTTTATGAAATGTTTACAAAATTGGATACAACACAGTTACAGTCATTCTGTTAAACTTTAGGTTACCACAAAAGTCTTTCTAATGAACGACCAAAACCGACAAAGAGTTATCTGAATATCTTGAAAGTAGAACTGTCTCTCTGTGCGATGTTATATTGTGTATTGGCACTACAATGATAATAATGATCTGTTTAAAAGGCATTATAGTGTTCACAAGACTCATTGTCATGCAGACCTGGTTCTACTTTATGGGTCACCGAAGTTCACAACTATCTGAATACGACATCGACGTAGACAATTCGCAAGGGGGTCATTTTTTTAAAGTGCACATTTCAGCACTGTTTTATAAATGTGATGAATAGATATTGATATACAAAGGCACCTGAAGGGGATTGCATGTCATTTTTTGAGGTTTTCTTCAAATTTTTCAAACTCCTGCTATTTCCTCTTGTGTGATTTTCATTCTCTGTGAAAAAGAATATTAGAGCTTTCAGATTTAATTATTAATAATCACATGCTAAGCATATGTAGTTTTGACTTCTTTGCTGTAGGGGTACTACCCTTCCAGCGCGCATGGCCATAAATAAAGGAAATATTATAACTATATTGAAAATAGCTGTATTGGCAAAACTGTAGGAGATTAGGTTTCAGTTTTAGTTTACATCTCTTACAGTGGACATTAAATACAATTTATTGGATTTCAAGATGGACAAGTATACTATTTATCAAATGGTAGGTAATTTCTGAATTTGGTTGCGTTTTGTAGCAATGCCAAGTACGTATGATTTAATTGCCAGCAAGCCTTCATTGTGTCAACAGCTCGGTAGAAATAGTATATTCAACGTATATTGCATATAGGTCATTCGGGAAATACTAAGGGTGAATATACACCCTTAGTGACTGGAAAAAGTGCGAGCATCAGGAACGTACATGTTGCTTGGTACAAAACTAAATTATGTAACGTGCCAACTTTATTTGAAATTTTCTATAGTGTAGAATAATCGAAGCTTTATAACTGCCATAAAGATGAAATTGACATGGCCATTATGTAACAAATACAATTTTAAACACCTTCTCAGACGGCCAAAGAGGTAGTAAAGGGTCTATACAAAAGAAATGTCAGAGATAACAGATTTTTGAATACTTCTCGTTAACCCCTATTTCAGGAGATACTGATATCGTTGTGCAATAAAATTTTTGACAATGCCATTTGAAGCGCTTACTTCTCGGCGTGTATGAAGCTATTACAAAAAATAAACATGTCTTTCCTTGGAGTATTTGACGATACACTTCAGTATAATGACGGAATATTGCATATAAAAAGACAAACTCTTTTTCCATAAATCTCTGTCGAAACATCACCACACGGCAGCACGGACTGTTTTACAGTGAACGATAGCGGCTACGGTAAGCTGTGGAAATAATCTTTCTCAACTTCTTTCAGGAATCGTCGCGAGGAGCCCCTTTGACCTTTGTACCAGAGCTCCACTCGTGGGTGAACGCCACCACAGATTACGGTACGATGTGACAGCATTTACTACTGGGAATCTTCACCCAATCTGAAAACAAGAATACCCTGATTGATTATATAACATGTTATCAGATGATTGCTTCATTGTGGTTTTGTTGCACAGTTGAATGATCGAAAGGACGACTGACGTATTTGCTTTTTGAAATAAGACAACTTCATACATTATTATGTATCTATCGTAAACATGTTATTAGATAATTCATCGTGGTACTAAAGACCAGTTTATCAATGCACGGCGCCAACTTTTTTCTCTTCAGACAGAGAAACAGCTGCTAGACTCATGGCTATGTCTGGATCCCTTGCCCCACCCCTTCCTCCTGAGGCCCTGAGACCCCAACGACAAGCAACATTCACGTTCGGAAATAATCGCAAAAACATGTACAGAACAGTACCCGACCCAAGGGGATTCTACGCGCAGTCATGGATGCCATACTATGAAGACAGAAACGCCTCTGATGACAGAAGAGTTAGAGAAATGGACAAGCGTCTGGCGATGTAGGTTTCAATATTGTCTGTCGTATTGTCTACAGTTTATTATGTATCAATTTATTTATAGTATTGTAACATATTTTCGTGTAAAAAACAGGGCTAGAAATATTACAAGTACTCTTTCGATCGAGCATTCTTTTTTCACAGTTCAAAAAGTAAATATGGATACTTCCGGTAGACCTTAGTGCGAGAATTTTCGGAAAGAATGTTTGATAAATTGTTCTTCTGTTTCAAATCAGGAGTGACACTTTACCCCAGTTACCAATGTTACAGCGTAGTAATACATATACAGACATGCGTCCTATGCAGAGACGTGTCATACGTTACCCGAAATCAGAGGAATATGTGCATGAACATAGCATGTTTATGGTGAGTATATAAACAAACATGTAATACGCTTCTGCAAATCTTAATTTCCATTAACGATGATAAAAGTCTTAGTTTCATTATTACAGATGCAAAAAGGGACCCCATTCCATTGTCTGTATTTATTAGATAAAACATCAAAAAAGTTTTTTTTTCTCTCAATTTCTTTTTCGTGTTGCAGACAACACAGCCTTTGATACGTGGTCACTTCATCATTCACCCAGACTGGGTGTCGGAGAGACTTACCAAGAAGAGAATGAATTTAGCCAACAGAAAAGTCAGAAACGGACTAAGATACGGAACGTCTGAAGAATACTAGATCCAAAAGCCACTGTTATAGTTATTTATTCTTTGTTAGAGTAAGACTTAACGAATTTTATGCACTTGAATACAAACTATATAAAGAGTTATGACTGAAGCTGCTGCTAATGCATTAATTAGTCATGCTTGGATCATTCGACCAAACAAACTTAGTGTGTCTGTGTTGCTGTGACGTCCCCAGTCTCATATACCGACATTCCTTTCGAACTCTAAGGAGGTACTTTCATCTCCTTGGTGACAGTGTCGTTTTCCCTCGTTTTCCAGTGCATCTCGTGGAAGGTGCTGATGTTACCTTATTCTAGTCTCCCTGTGTGTGTTTTATGCAGTGAATAGAAATACTCGCTTTTCCTGATGTCACCTACACTGTGATATATTTATATACAATTATAACACTAATCAGCGCGCACCCTTTACTTACTGTTCACGCCCGTGTATCCCTACATATCTTCATCTTACAAGAATTGGGCATGGATCCAAAATTCTTTTATAAGTTTACTTCTTGTTCACACAAACTGATAGAGTTGTTTTTAACTAGAACGAATAAATGCAAGGTATATTTTGAAAACAAAATGACTGTATCTATGCTTCATTTCTTGTATGCCTCTCCACTGTTGTTTGACACTTTATGTTTGATCACGTGATCGGCAGATTATCACGTGACTCGTTTACCTATATCAGTATTATGTTTGTAAATTAGACGAGTGTTGGTCGCAGTACATTGTAGATCTCACAGTAGTCGTATGACATTTCTCAGATGCAAAAAAAAAAATATCAATAAAATACGTATATATTTATTTTATTAATGTGTTTGTCTTTATTCCATGCAAACAGATTGATTACTAAGTCTGGATTAAACTACATTGTAATATACTTGTAATATTATTGTAAAAACAGCAATCGAAAACTTAATTTCTTATATGAAACTTCATTTTCACCGTACATTTATATCAAAACAAAGCTCCCGTGGGGATCCAGGTTAGAACAGATCCTTACTATCCCTTGCTTGTCGTACAGGAGGCAACTAAAAATGAGACAGCAAACATCAAGGCCCAATGCTATTCCACACTTGTGGGACCATCCTTGGAACAAACATCAACTGTTTGGAGCCCAACCAAGAAAGGAAGCATCAACCAGATTGAGGCAGTCCATCGATGAGCAGCACGTTTCGCCACAGGCAATTTCCGACGAACCAGCAGTGTTAAGGTGATGATGCACCAACTAAACTGGACGCCACTGGAAGTCAAACGAAACAACGCCCGAGCGGTCATGATGTACCGGATAGTGTATGACCTGGTTGACATACCACCTGGTCCTTATCTACAGCAGACATCACTATACAGTGTACTCGTGGCCACTCCATTAAGTTCCTGGTCCCACATTCATGAACATCAGTGTACCGGAATTCGTACTTCTCGCAAGCCATCAGATTGTGGAACAGCCTGTCCGGACCCCTGGTGGTAGCAGTCAGCCTGGGCAGCTTAAAGACTCAACTGTCCCGGTCCACCTACACGTACTAAGCAGCAGTTTTCTTTTATCTATTTTGAATCACCACTGTAACTTAACTACTCACTACTGTAAATATGTTGTTGGCACATACGCTGCACAAAGTGCGAAAATACTTCAATGGTTTCGGTACTTGAACGGGAAGAAAAAGAAGAAACATCGAGGCCTCGTGTCACAGCAGGTGTGGTACGATAAAAATCCCTCCCTGCTCAAAGACCGTAAGCGCCGAGCATAGGCCTAAATTTTGCAGCCCTTCACCGGCAGTGGTGACGTCTCCATATGAGTGAAACATTCTTAGGTGGAACGTTAATCAATATAAAACCAATCAATCATAAACAAAGCATTACATGTATAGAGGTCAGTGGGTGGAAACCAACGAGAGATAGAACGACAAATTATCTTCTAACTATTCCTCAGTATGATATACATGCTTCAAAATCGGTAACCAAATAGACAACAGACTTACACTAAACTAGTATGGCCGAAAGAGGAGAGGACGAATTGAGAAGGGATTACAAATTGTAGTATTGTAGTATCGTCACGAAAAACATTAGATAATTTATATCCGGATTCATACACTGATTTAGATATCAGTAAAACGAAAGCTTGTGTATTTTAATGAGCGTGATAAAATTAAAAGAAGGAAACCCGCATTTGCATTCAATCTAGATTTGCTTCAAAATGAATTTATTTCTGCTCTGACAGAAATACTGTTTTATCTCTTGTGTTTATGCCACCATACTCCCCTAGTTCACCCCATGCTTGGTAATTCATTACAATGTTTTCTTTAATGTAATATTCTTCAATGAAAATTAACAATAGAGACTTTTGAAACTCTTTGAAGTTCACCATTTAATTATTACCAACTATAAGCTTGTGACGTGTGACCTTCACTCTCTATCAATGAACCCATGCCTATTAAGGACTCGTTTACATCTGAGAAATGTTTGACAGAGTTATATACATGTACCCTATCATTTGTAGTGAACTCACGTATCAAAGATCAATTAAAACTAAAGAACATAGACAGCACATCATAACTCTACTGGGGACACCATACCCATGGGGAGTAACTAGATTTATGGAAGAAATAAACGAAGGAAGATACAGACTTGTACCATTAATTTATTCTCTTTGGTTTCAGTACTTGTTCTTTTTTTCGCTAGTTCTTGATTGGATGTTCCCGTCTTGTCTTTTGATCTACACAATCTGGCGGAGACGTTTGTTTAGAAGAGTTTATACTCTGGTCTTTTCTACAGAATGGCGGACTTTACATTACTGTTGAATGTTGGTGTCTTGTTTCTTTAGATTGGATGAAGATACGTGAAAGGAGGGCTGATTTTCTCTTTTCCTTCCCTGATGTTCTTGTGCCGGTCGGTCCCTCCTATTGTCGACCCCTCTTATTGTCGATCCAAACTATTGTCGACCCCTCTTATTGTCGATCCAAGCTATTGTCGACCCCTCTTATTGTCGATCCAAGCTATTGTCGATGTATGTGAAACCTATGACATCCTCAATAATTCTGACCATCTATAACCCTCACAGGAGAGTCCTATTTAGGTACAATCATTTATACGTAGAATCTTGAAGTTATTTTTTTGTTTATTTCCATGCCTATTTGATTGGACTTGACAAACTCCTGTGTCAACTTCAAACGGCTTTGACAACAAGGATCGAAGAAATGGAACAATTCGACACTTGTGTTTTTCATAGACTGAGTGTTTTCTTCCCTTTTATCAGAGATTGTCGATCTAAAGACTATTTCCTAATGATCCGTAGAGTTACAATCCACATCTGAAGCCAGCCTGGCATCCTCATGCTTTGTTGACACTCTCTCGAGCATGCTTTATAGAATAATTCTGACTATGACTTTATTACGCAATGAGAATTTTTTGTATTCCTCACTATTTCTAATCATCACCAGGATGACTCATTTTGAATAGGGAGTCTATATCAGGCCTGACAGTTTCATTCTTCGGGAATTGCATGTACCTCTGCATGTACCTCTGCGTTTTATCAAATGGCGATCGATGCAAAGGTCAATGAAAAGTTTTATTATAACAATTAGGCTCAGTCTCCAAACTTCTGATGGAATGGCATCTAAAGCTGCTGCTTTTCCATTCCAGAACCACTGGGTCAATTTTAAGCAAACTTGGCACAAAGTCTGCAACTGTAATCTTTCATGTTATACCAGGGACCTATATACTAACATCTCGCGGGACTCATTTGCATATGAATGGGGTTGTCCGAGAGATCGCGAGACTTGCAATAGTTGCCTATCCCGTTAGTATATAGGTCACTGGTTATACGCTTGAGGGTGTTGCTCATAGAAAGAAAGACAACTGTTACTGAATGAAATCGAAGTTTGCGAAATGTTTGATAAATTGAGTTCTCATGATCACTTTCCAATTCTGTCCTCCTTAACTCATTTTATGTATCTAAAACAACTCCCTGCTTTTTTCACTTGTACCTTGCATATAATATATTCTATTTGTAAATATTGTATATATTGTACCTCATGTACCATAATATGGTGTGAGTGAATAAAGTAAACTTGAAGTGAAACGCCAAAAAATATTCACTTGGGAATTTTAAACACGTTTGGGTGAAAATGAAACAAATTCAAAACAAATGATATGGATTATGTTTGGGAATCAAAATATAACATTCAATTTTGTAAGTTCATCTTGAAAAATAGTTTATTTAGAAAGTCTCATAAATTGGCCCGATCATGTATTTACTGCACAACTTCTGGTGTGCATTTGAATTATTTGTTTCCTAGTAAATTAAATTGTAATTGCAGAATATTGTAAATTTCTGAGGAAGTATCAGAACAATAAATAAAAGATAAGTATACATTAACATACTATGTACGCAATAAATTCATACAGTGATAGCCTATTGTCTGATTTTGATCCGGAATGGCACTTAATACCACCAGTTGCCATGGAACCACCTAAACTGCGGGGAAACAGGAAAGTAAGTTTACGGGTATCCGAGGATAAGATGTCTCAGACGAATATGAAAAAAATATTGATCGAGTGAAAGTGGTAAGAAAGAATTAATCAAATTGTCTTATCATCAATTTTACTTTTGTAATGGTCATTTTAATAGGAACCACTGAACGTATAGATAGACATCTCTCTTTGATAACCAGTGGCGGATCCAGCACTGTCACCCTCCCCTTTAAAAATAAAGTGTTGGAATCACAAAATATAATTCATTTTTTAAAAATAGAAAAATGTCCAAAACACTAAATTAAGTACACCTTTTTATGTCAAAGCCCCCCCCCCCCCCGAAATTTCTGGATCCGTCACTGATAATTTTAATCTTACACAACCCAATGTATAATACTAGTACATGTATTTACATGTATACTCAAGTACTATGCACTCACACACGCGTTCAAGAGAATATCATAATCACAGAAGAGATTGTGTCTCAAAAATTGTGATTATACAGCAATGTGAAGGAAAATAAATAAGAATTATTGCACTGTACATACCATTTTTTAGAATGAACACAGGACCACATGGTACATCAGCATCTTATCAAAATGCGGCCAACTTGAAGAATTTACTATATCCTGATGTGTATTGTTACCAGCCTGATTTGAGCATACACTAAGTTATATATCACTAACCTTAGAAACTACGAGACACTAAATTAAACGTTATGAATGAAAATTAGTATCAAGTATGTGCAAACGTAAACGTATTTTGACATTGGAAACTTTACAAGCATTTCCTTATTTAGATAGCAAAAAATGATTTTTTTTTAAAAAAATAAAGAAATGCAATGGAGTTAAAATTCACTTGGGAAAAAATCAAAACTGTGGGACTCAATCTGATAATTTACAGATTGGCTGTGGGAATAAATAAGAGTGTCTTTCATGTCTTTTGTGATCTGCTGTTACCCTCGTAACGGTGATGTGTAGGATTGAGTTACAGTGTGTTAAGCATGACCTTTTTGCACTAATAATTTAATGTATTTATATCAACTAGTTTAAATTAATGCAGTGATGTTTCTGACAAGTTGACAACAGAGATATGAAAAGTTTAATACAAGAAGACTTATCACTTAAAATATTCATCACATACACCACATCCCGTGGACATCCGGGCTAGATTGATTGGATATTGTTTAACGTCCCTCTCGAGAATATTTCACTCATATGGAGACGTCACCATTGCCGGTGAAGGGCTGCAAATTTTAGGCCTCTGCTCGGCGCTTATGGCCATTGAGCAGGGAGGGATCTTTATTGTGTCACACCGACTTTGACACGGGACCTCGGTTTTTGCGGTCTCATCCGAAGGACCGCCCCATTTAGTCGCCTCTTACAATTAATATATGCATGTAAATGTGATGTTTTATAAAGAATCGTTCCAGTTTACAGTATTATGCTACAGTTTACAGCACAGGGGCTAAGCCCGTTTTGGGTCTGAATTCTGTGAATTATGGTATCACAGAGTTCGGGCCCAAAACGGGCTTAGCCCCTGTGGTTTACAGTATTATGTTCCAGTTTACAAGACTATGTTCGGACATTACGCTCAAGCTATTAGTATTATGCTCCAGTTAACAATGTTATGTTCTAGTTTACAATATTACACTCTAGTTAATAGTATTATGCTCCAGTTAATAGTATTATGCTCCAGTTAATAGTATTATGCTCCAATTAATAGTATTATGCTCCAGTTTACAGCATTATGTTATAGTTTACAACATTACTCTCCAGTTTACCCTTTTAATGATCTCCATGGTATTTAACCCCGAGATTTTCTGGTTTACAGACTTAATTGAAATTCTTTGAATTCCGGATGTCAGCAAAGTAAATTGCATTATTGCTGTAAAATTGATACAAAATGTTACTATTATTATCACTAATGCAACGAAAAACATGCATACATGTGTATCTTGTTAAACCTATTGTGGCCCAATCCTACCTCCGGGGTCATGTTTTTAACAAACTTGAATCTGCACTATGTCAGGAAGCTTTCAGGTAAATGTAAGCTCTTCTGGCCTGGTGGTACTTGAGAGGACGATTTTTAAATGCTTTCTGCCAAGTTTGGTTGAAATTGGCCCAGTGGTTCTGGAGAAGAAGTCGAAAATGTGAAAAGTTTACAGACAGACGGAGAGACAGATGACGGACAACAGGCGATCAGAAAAGCTCACTTGAGTTTTTAGCTCAGGTGAGCTAAAAATGGGGGTTATAGATCTTTGAATTAACACAAACATTTTTTAAGAATCCATGTTTTGCGAGAAATCATTTCAATTAAATTGACGAATTTACTACATTTGAATGAGTTTTAAGCCTCTATACTACTTGTATCATAAATTACAAAATTCAATTACATATTTAGGGGTATAAATCAACATGTTAGATGAAACAGAAATGTTAAAATAATGCACATTTTTGTTTTTTTGTTATCAAAATATCTTTCTGCAAACAAAATGTTGTCCATTCCAAACTCTTTCTGTGTATGAATTGACAAAAAAAAAAAAAAAAAATTCAACTGCATACCTTTAGAGTTAATTAAATAGTAAACATATGATATGTCTGGGCCATTAAGATAGTATTGATCTAGTACCAAGCATCTTGCACAATTGTGTTGAAAAGCTGAGGAGCTAACTTCCCTAATACTGCTTTTCACAAAAATGAAATTTGAATAATTTCAAGATAAAGTAGAATATTTTAACACCAATAGTTATGAACCACTGCTGATGTAGAGAGAGAGTTCACACTATAACTACAGCTGCAATACATGCTTGTTATCAATAGTTATAAATGTAAATCATAGTGAAGAAAAAAAATCATCCAATAATTGAATGGGATTTCAGATTGAGAATCTGCCCAAATAAAATAAGAGGCCCATGGGCCACATCACTCACCTGAATCACCTTGGCCCATATTTAAAGATTTTCCCTACATGTTCGCATGTAAAATTTTG
Organism: Ostrea edulis; assembly: GCF_947568905.1. Classification (NCBI taxonomy): domain Eukaryota; kingdom Metazoa; phylum Mollusca; class Bivalvia; order Ostreida; family Ostreidae; genus Ostrea; species Ostrea edulis. The sequence continues at coordinate 65,119,153 of NC_079168.1, read as the reverse complement.
ATCCCTATTGTGGTCCCACCCTACCCCGAGGGGGCATGATTTATACAAACTTCAATCTGCACTATGTCAGGATGCTTTCATGTAAATGTAAACTTTTCTGGCCCAGTGGTTTTGAGAAGATTTTCTCTATATATTTCTATGTAAAACTTTAATCCCCTATTGTGGCCCCAACCTGCCCCTGGGGGCCATGATTTTAACAAACTTGAATCTGCATTATGTTAGGAAGTTTTCATGTAAAATTGTACTTTCCTGGCTCAGTGGTTCTTAAGATTTTTAAAAATTTTCTCTGGTATACATATATTCGCATAAAAATCTTTTATCCCTTTATTGTGGCTCCATCCAACCCCGGGGGACATGGTTTTAACAAGCTTGAATCTGCACTATGTCAGGAAGCTTTCATATGAATTTCAGCTCTTCTGGTCCAGTGGTTCTTGAGAAGAGTTTTAAATGACCCCCACCCTATTTTCACATTTTTGTAATTATCTCCCTTTTGAAGGGGGCATGACCCTTCATTTGAACAAACTTGAAAGCCCTTCACCCAAGGAAGCTTTCTGCTAAGTGTTGTTGAAATTGGACCAGTGGTTCTGAAGAAGAAGTCAAAAGTTTACAGACAGACAACGGGTGATCAGAAAAGCTCACTTGAACTTCAGCTGAGCTAAAAAGCCTATGATTATCATAAAACATACTCAGGACCATCACCCATCATCTTTACCAAGATGTTTTGTGTCTGCAAATCAAACTACTGAAAAGAGATTCTACAATTTTATTTACACATATAAAACAGAAACAGTGTAGACAACTGGTATGTATACAAACTAAAACTATTTACAACAAGCAAAACACTTCAAATTTTCTGAAGAACACGGTTCTGTTTTATACGAGTTTGTCTGAGCTGTAACTGCTGTTGGAGTTGTTCCGGGAGTTCAGGATTGGTGAAGTATTCTGAAAATCACATCAAATATCATGATTTAGTTGTTTAATGTACATTACTTTTGAAAAAAAAAACCCACCCCAATGTTTATCTAGTCTAGAATAAAGCAAGTACCTGCTGCAAAATCTTTGATGTGGTCTGGTCGTTGACTTAGAACATCACTAAATAAATACAAAATTATTTGTACATTAGAAATAAAGTTTTCATTCATTTGGATAAAATCACAAAAAGATTATTCTTTTTCATCTCAGTTGATCAGTAATTATTCATTTTCAATCTTGATTAAAGAGCCACTACAGCTAATTTTCCACATCTTAATTGTGTGCTTTTTAAAACACTTATCAATAAAAAGATAGAAGTCAATGTCAATTTAATGCTCACAATTTTGAGCAATTTGAATCCATCAATTTGATCCCAACAGCTTTATCTATTTGTACCCCTGTTTCTCATAAAATCTGTCAAAATTTTTGGTTCTACCCACTGTACACTTTCTTTCACCAAACACCATGCTGTAATGTTTACCTTCTAGTCGCGCATGTGTCCGAATACACGTATCAACACTTCACCGCGAGTTACTTCCCTTTGTGGGGTCAGCCAAAGGTCAATCAGTGAAAAACCAAGTTCTCTTTCTCTACCTTACCAAATGTAAGATGTTATTACTTTGAATTTTAGCCAATTACCAATTTTTCATACAAGTTAATGGGTTGCCCCAATCTGGGGCATTATTGTAGTTGACTGCAATTGATGGAAAAATAACAGATGTCAAAGCTACAGATAGGAAAATTACAAAGGCCAACGTAGGGAAATACGATTTTTATCCAGAAGATGGCAGACAAGGGACGTAACTTTCGCGAAGTGTTGATACGTGTATACCGAAAGGAGGAGACTCAATATGTTTTTTGTATGGGATATCAAAAAGTATTAATTTTTGTGATAAAACTAAAGTTTTCAACTTTAGAAATGTATTATTTTCACAAGCGCTCATACATTCAACCATTAGCAATAAAATTTGAGAAAGTTATGGTAAATTCGTCTTTTATTGATTTTTGTGCAAAATGAGTTGTACATAAGGTCTTTTTAACAAGATACTTCTCTAATATAATTCTAACAGACCAGTACTATTGAGTTTTACAAAAAATATTTTGAAAATATACATGTCAAAATTCTTTAGATTTGACATCTTACCCTAGAAAACTGGCAATGAGACATTCTACTTCAGGGTGGTCTCTTAGATACTTTTCATTTTCCATACGTGTCTTGATCTGTAAGTTAAATGTAAATTGATTTCTATATTTGGAATCATCATTGATTTGAATACTTAATATTACAAACAAGAAACCATGTAGAATTTCTATATTTAGTATTACCTACTACACCTAGTAAAATAATGAATGTTAAGATATTGCTTCAATACACTAAACTAGTTTCTGTAATTTCAATTAAGAATCGCTTTGATTGTTTTTCGAATATATAGAAATGAGAGTATCGATATCTTATACTAAAGAGAATTAAAAGAGTCGTGAAGAAGTGATTCCGTAACAAACATCAAAACTTATCTGAGGATTTTCGGACTAACATATGAATATGTATGAGGTGGAAAAAATCACATACGTCGCATTTACCTTGAACTTATTGAGCTTTTCTTGTTGTTCCTGACTCAAAGCACCCAGATTATTGTCTCCTCCGAGATCATACGGCTCCATGCCATGAGGAGGCCTGTGTTTAGGTTTGTCCGCCATCGCTAAGGAAAAAATAAAAATAAACAACCGGAAGTGTCGTCACCCGTTTCGGCGGATCCAACTTCTCAATCGTATCACGCTTGTCCTTACCGAGTAATTTATGATTGCCAAATTGGCACCACCCCTTCCCCTTCTAGATAGTCGCTCTTTTCTTCTCTTTTATTCAGTTGGAAGGTCGAGTTATATTTCATTTTATCTATATAACTCAAACATTTGCTGCTCGTCTTTGTGAAAGAACAAGAGGCCCACAGGCCTTATCGGTCACCCGAGTACTAGTGAAAAGTATCACTACTCCCAAGGGCTATAAAATCTAGAGGAACGAAAAAATTTGAATTCCTTGACATTTTTTCATGTTAAAAACTTCGTTTTAAACGATAGTTTTTAACTGGAATTTTAAATACGATCAATAAACAATGTTATTATATATAGCTAATATGTTTTACGGCGTGACCGTGTTTGAGGGCGAAGCAAAAAAGTTTTGGCATTAGGATCTATATCCAAAACAGGACAAAAACATCCCGAAGTTAGCACGCGGATGGAGCTGTATCAAAGCATCCTAATTTTGGACATTTGATCCGCCTATATATTGAACGCGGGAAATATAACGCAATTGATGTAAACAGTACATTGTGACGTCATATTCAGCGTCGTTATTTAGCAAATTTACAAACATAGCGTTTGAACCACAACAAAAAACATGGCGTTAAACGTAGAGTGATTATATATGATTAAGAAAATAAGATTTACATGCTTTTACGGATTTTATGTAACATCTCAGAACGACGTGAACTAGGGTAGACGAGATTCAAAATGGAGGAATACATGTCCACGCGCTAATATTCGAATCGACGCCATTGGTACCAAACTTTTCAAGTTCCATAGGTATGGTTTAATTTTTCATTATTTTCCTATATTTTCCTTTTAAACATGTATATACGTGTTACCTATAGGGAGAGCTCCGCCCTCACGGCCCTTCGGGCCGTGAGAGGGCTTCGCCCTCTAATAAATAGTATATTATAAAATCTGCGTAAAATCTAGAGAATGTTAGCGTTCAATATCCTGAGACTTTATTGAACACTATCTTTACATTGTGTAATTTGTATGCGCCCAAAACATTCCGAGTATATATGAGCGTTCAATATTGACGTTACCGTAACGACGTAAACAAGCCAAAATGGCAGACGACGGTCCTCCGAATCTGACAGAGCCGGTATTTGATGTTTACTTAATCAAAATGTTTTACTGTACATAAATTATGATGTCCCCATTTACAAAATCAGTTTGTTTCATGCATTAATGACGGGTTAAATATTGAACAGTTAAGAAATGCATGTTGATATTGCACTCTGCCAATATTGATGAATTCTCGTCTATTTTGGGGTATTTTGAGTGAAAAGGGATATAATTTAACGACTAAATACTTTAGCTATATAATAAAAGGGTTATTGAACTTATACAGATTCTATATTGGAACTGCCATGTGATTATTTATATAATTAATGCATCCAGAATATAAGCAAATACAACCAACAAACATATTTTATTTTTTACGTTGCCGCGATTTTGACGTTTCAAGTTCACGAACTTTGACGTCGTTTTCTGTGAATTGTGACGTCGAAAGATAAGGGCCCTTTTCTCATGACACCAGTCATATGATTTTTCTTGGGTGAATAAATCTTCATATCTCCCTCACTATCATGCAATAAATGTATATTATTATATAGCTAATAAATAGTCTAATATAAAATCTGCGTAAAATCTAGAGAATGTTAGCGTTCAATATCCTGAGAATTTATTGAACGCTAACTTTGCATTGCGTAAATTGTATGCGCCCGAAACATTCCGAGTATGAGCGTTCAATATTGACGTTACCGTAACGACGTAAACAAGCCAAAATGGCAGACGACGGTCCTCCGAATCTGACAGAGCCGGTATTTGATATTTTCTTAAGCAAAATGTTTTACTGTACATAAATTATGATGTCCCCATTTACAAAATCAGTTTGCTTCATGCATTGATGACGGGTTAAATATTGAACAGTTAAGAAATGCATGCTGTTATTGCACACTGCCAATATTGATGAATTCTCGTCTATTTTGGAGTAGTTTGAGTGAAAAGGGATATAATTTAACAACTAAATACTTTAGCTATATAATAAAAGGGTTATTGAACTTATATAGGTGAACATTGGCACTCGTTGGCTGTCAAAATGCACTCGCAAGCTCGTGCATTTTGACAGCCAACTCGTGCCAATATTCACCAATATAAGTTCAATAACCCTATAATATTTACATGATTCTTCAAAATGGCACCCGTTGTTAATTTCGCACGCGCCGATTCTGCGCAAAGCGAATATTTACGACTTTGACAGTCCAACATGTGTTCAATGTAAACAAATATGCGAATGAAACTTAAAGATCTTGTAAAAATATGCGATTCTTTGGAGAGCATAATTAATTGGCTGATACAAGTAGGTTTTATTCTGAATCTTTGTGACTGTATTTGTAAATCGTGTGGTTTTGGAGTACTTGGACTGCGAAAAGACTCTTACAGTAGCGATAGCCACGTATGGAGATATCTAAGCTAAATTCTAATGTTCAGCAACAGTATAAAACAATATGTGTTCTTAAAAAATTTCAATGTCCTCAAAAGTCCATACACTGATGAAAGGCTTTACATAATATAATATGTGTATTAACATTAAAAGATTTGACTAATTTGGACCCATCCTAGAGTCAAAACCCTAGGTTGTGAAATTCACCATTTTTTGTACATGTGTTTTTTTTTTTTTTTTTTTTTTTTTTTTGCTTTTCATAAGAATGGATTTCGATTTTATACAATATCAGCAAACTTAAATACGTCCTTCAAATCATTATCATGATTTTGACACCACCCTGAAACCAACCCCTTACCCCTAGGATCATGTAATTTACAATTTTGGTAAAGGACTATCTACTCCTTCTAAATATCCATTTAGTTTCAATTTATTATCAATAGCACTAAAGAAGATATTATTTAAGTGTTTTACACATCAACACTATAATATATATATTATACTAATTTTGGCCCCGCCGTGGGGGTCAAAACCCCTTACCCCTAGGATCATGTAATTTACAATTTTGGTAGAGGCCTTCCTGTTCTACATCACTGTGCATTTAGTTTTTCTTACACATGTGCGGTTCTAGAGAAGAAGATTTTTGAAAATTCGTCAATGTGGGCAGTTTTTGTCCCGCCCCTAGGACCCCAAGGGTGCAGGAATCTTGTAATTTAAAATTTATGCCTATCCCAAGGATTCTTCTTACCAAATTTGAAAAAAATGGTGGAATTAGTACTTATCAAAAAGTTTAAAATGTTCAATTGTTAACGCACAACGGACGACATCATATTGCAATAGGTCACCTGAGTTTACTCAGGTGACCTAAAAATTTTAACCCTAATAATGTTGTTCAAGCCAATAAAATATGTGAACATGAGTACTTTGAAATACGTTCTAGAAGTGCCTGTATCTCAATATTTCAATATCATATTGTCCATAGTGCCATTTGCTATAGATTTGTTTACTTATGCGATTCTTCAATATTTCTTTTCTGTACGGTTATGCTTTATGTGACACGTTCTGTGAAATCAAATAAATATATAAAATTAGGAAAATATTATTCTCTCTCTCTCTCTCTCTCTCTCTCTGTCTGGATTTTCGTAATTATTTCGATTATTCTCTTTATCTGTGGACATTGCTGACAGCTTAGGCGATTTTCATTGTAATGAAAAGTCTGAATTGATCCAGCCAAATTAAACACACGGAGCAAGTAATGCTATTTTGAAAATTTATTACATAACAAAGTCAATTTATAAATTAAATAAATTCTTACACCCTCCAAACCCATCTTAAATCTGTCGTTAGTCAAACGAAGGATAGATCGTCTCGTTACAGACTGTCAAAAGTCGGGAAAAGGAGAAAAGAATAAATATACCGTTTTGTGTACACAAAGTACCGATATCAATTTCTTACGCAGAGAAACTTTAAATCAAAGAATTTAAATTCAATAGAAACTCAACACATGCTTGATAAGTTTTATAGTTTTTACCCTTCACCTAATCAAAGCTAGTTGGATTTTGGCAAACATTGGGGATATTTATAATAGCCACACAAAACCAACAGTCACAGGTGATGCGGGCCGAGTGATCCAGGTAAGCACAAAGTAATGTTATTATTATAAAAAAAATGAAGCTTTTCTCGTCCTTTTGTTTACATATACACAGATATATATATATATATATATATATATATATATATATATATATCACGAATCTTATAATAAAATACATCCTTAGTATAGGCAAACTATATAAAAAATTCAATTGAAATTTTTTAGATTTAATCAAAGCGCTTTCGCTCTACCTGTGTTTGTTTTTCAAATTCCACTGTTCAAAGAGCCGAAGATCGAAAGCGCTTTAGAATAAATGTGAAATCTTCGACTGAATTTTACATATATATTTGTGTATGTGTATGTGAATTCAGTTTTCAACTGTAAAAAATACCCATATAGTACAGTAGAACAATTTTCATTATGGTCTTGACTAATTAAGATAATTCATTAAGTAGCTGTAGTATTATGACTTTGTCTTTTATCCACATTGTGTGTCCTGTGGTGGAGGGTTTACAGGTTTGAGATCCATGTTTCCGCTGTTTTAGATTGTGTTTTACCATGCCACTTCGGTACTTCCTAATCGTTCTGTTGACACGTGCTGGATCGATATACATGTATTTACATTTTCGCCATTCTATTTGCCAAGCGCCCACAAATTTCTTAAAATTTATTTCGATTTCCATCAGGAGAAGTTTGTTTTTGCTAAGGGGTCATTCAGTTGAAATACATTTTTCCAGATTACCCACGTAAGAGCATAATTTGTATTCAATTTAAATATTTTCCCATGTCCATAAAGGACTTGATGCTGTGTGTTGTCTGCAGAAAAACAAATACATACTGTAATATATTAGCTTTGTAAATTCACATGAAAATACAAACACGCATCTATTTTCGAACTTTTCTAGGTACTACATATATAATCAATCTTGTTTGTCTAAGGGCAATACATTGCATCCCTTCTCGCATTATAATCCCTCTCAATAGCTGATCTATAAACAAATTTCTTATAAAGTTAAATATTCTAAGTGGATACCATTACACTATCACATATCAGGGATCGAAGATCTTTTTTCTGAAGACCGTTGTATCGCCTCCAAGGTCACTTGGGCAATTTGGTCGTATCATTGACAATTAGCTAGCATTTTCTTGCACTGGATTTGACCCAGACCTAAAGGTCTTCCTAGTTTCGAATTTCTAGATCTTCAATCGGGTTTGGTAATATATATTTCAGTTATCTCAAATCCCTGAAACAGTATATCACGTCAGTGTTTTGTGATACGGGGTAGTAAAATATTGATTAACCATTTTTTCCCTGGTAGATCGAAGTCCAGATTTCCGTTATTCAATTAAACTTTAAAGAAAACATAAAAATAGAAACAATAAAACGTCTTGCGTCAGATGTGCCACAACATTCGATACATACTTAGCATGACCATGAATTGATCTGAAACTCAAAACAAGATCCTTGTAAATCATAAAGACGGTAAAAAAAATTAATTATTTAAGATTCTAGAATTTGTTCTTTAAATCTGAATCAATTTCTTAATCGCCTTCATTCTTAAACACATTAGAAGTTAATTTGGTATTTTAAATCAGATATCTTTTATAATTGCATTATAGCATGCCCTGCTTACATTCTCAAGACTGAGTGTTGATTGGATGCCAGAAAGTCGCTAGGGTATTCGGTGTAATTTTACTTTAATAAGCGATGGTTTTCCGTTTATAGCACACATTAAATTAATGAAATCATATTAAGGAAATATCATAGGAATCAACTCTTTATCGTGGAATCACACGTAAATGTACAAAACAAATCCTACAATAAGCGTTCCTTTAATGTGACCACATCGAACCAATTACAAAGTCTAAATTTTCACTAACTGGCGATTTAAAGGTAATTTATAAATATCGATTTGTCAATAGTATTTGGATAACGTTTTGTAAAAAAAAAATTGTCGCGGGAACCCAAGAAGCGGATTATAGAGGTTTGGGGAAAGCCTCGGGTAGATCGCATGTGTATTGGGGTGAAGAGTGACTTAGATTAGGGTCCAAAAGATGATAGATAAACAGACTCACAGTAAACGACGACTGTACTGGGCCCCTTATTCCCGTTATCTTTAGAACAGTGTCATTTCCTTGAGGGATTACTTTGTTAATTTATGTTTCCGAGGTTTTTGAAATATGAATGTTTCCACTGATAGAGGTAAGAGATTTTGTTGGATTAATTTCATGAATAGTTTGTCTGAAATTATGTATTCGTACATGTACCTTTGCTTTAATTGTTAACATTAAACATAAATATGATTAAGAACAGTATTAGAAAATATTCTAATTACAAATGACGATTCTAATTACAAATGACGCTCTGACGGATTAATGAATCATTACAAAGCAGGTATGGTGAACTTTAGTAAGATTGAATTATACAATGGCCAATGTCATTTGAATTATTTTCATTCCGATACACAAAATTGGACATTTTTTGACAGTGGAACAATTACAATTGAAAATAAGTTTAAAAAGACATGCTCTTGTCGACTCGGAATTAGGTCAATAACTCTATTTAAGTCGCCTTAATTGTCACTCCTAGGGCAAGCTATATCATAATCCAACAAAAAGAAAATATTTAGAAAGGAAGACTCTATTGCTGTACGTACAAGTGACTGTATGAAGGGACTCTTGAAAACATGTCCCTCCTATTAAATATCTCTGAAGTGGTATAGTTGTAAATTATCGATACATTAGGGTGTTGAAAAGAAATATCAACATACTCTGAATTGTGTACAAGGGGACCAATATTCGAGGTTTTCTACTACCGTGTATACAAACACTCCACCGGGAGGACTGTAAACTTTACCCTCTTGCGTTTAGTTTTACAAGATACGAAGTGAAATCGAATCTTTTCTTTATACTTCCAACAAGTTCAATATACAATTCAGGTTTAATTAAACGTTTTGTTTCCTTTGGTAAAGAATTTATTTTTATGAAGACAGCATGTTTTATTGTATAGCTTGAGTGGGCCCTGGCTTGAGTTGGGAAGGTAAATCAAATATTCCTGAAATCATCACACATCTGTACCAGAAACATGTCAGCTGTATAAATCTTGAATGGGAATTTGTGCAAAATCACAAAATCTTTGAACAATATATCACAGGTTCTGTAATTTAGCAATCTGCTGCATTTTAATTCCAGTTTTCTGATAGAACATAACATCGACATGCACTGGGAGAAAACCGCAGGAGAGAGAAGGTCGCCAAGATCACCGCGCATGCTTAAACGAAAGGCAAAATCTGCCAGAGAATTGTACCATCCTGTCATTAAAGACTTTAGTGAAGAAACCCGGAAACTTTGCCAGTATCCTGGTAATTTAAACTTTATACACATGTATAGTTTGATTAGGGGTTGGCAATTGGCAGTTAGTCTAATACACCTTTGCATAAATGATAAAAAGTCTATAATGTGATTGATTAAGGCTGCATTTCTGCTTTATACTAAACATATTTTGATTGTGAATTTATTCAAATTAAAACACATTCTCATAGTCTAAGTAACTATCTTTGTTAGATGAAAACGAGGATCCATTCACAGTACCAGGTCCGGCTGCCAGTGAACCAGATCTGTATGTCAGGGCGCTTACAGATCGAGATGACACAACCGAAGACTCACCGGAAGTGACGAAATTACAACCAGCTTTCTCTATCAATCAACGTATACAGGCGACAGTGATTGAAACAGAGTGTTACCGGAACCGAATGCCCAAGTCAGCATCTAACCGTCTGCGCCTGCTCAATACATTTAAACGTCCTAGAAGTGTGGACAGTTATCTCGCACCCCCTCCTGAATACGATGTTCCTTTAGGCCAGAGTATTCACATCACAAACTTACCCAATGTTCATCAGTGCAAGCCTTACCGTAAAAGAAACGCACCGCTACAAAGGTACAAACAACTAAATGTCTTATTAGCTCTTCAAATCACATTCCTCTTCTTGTCTTATTAGTTCTTCTTGTAATAACCTTATACATGGAAGATCTAGAGCATCTAGTTTTATTGGCATATGTCTTTGTTTCTGTCCGCAACACTAACGCAACTGAAAGATGAGAGATGCCAGGTGAAAGTTACATGTTAAAGATTAATTTAACCCCAAGATTGAAAGTATGGTGTTTCATGAACACAGTTTTATGACTTGGCACGCACTTGAAACTGACTATATAAAGAATATAAAAGCAGAACCTTCATGATCATGCACAGTATAAATTGCAAATGTAGCTGCAGCTATCTTTCAGAAAACATGGGGTGTACGATTGGACAGCAAATGCAGTTTCAGAAGTACAATGCAAACTAGATGTCATTCAGACAGCAAGTTTAAAACCATAACCTGACGTTTTTCATTTGAACGTAATGAAGGGTTCTTTAAACTTTTGATATCACTGATCAAGGTTCTCTGATTGGGCACATGTTTAAACGTATCATCCTTGTCAACTTCATCATTATTAAAAGATTAAGATTACGAACAGTGATCAATCTCATAACTCACATAATGAATACAAAATTAAGAGTAGGGCAAACACGGACCCCTGGACATACCAGAGATGGGATTGGGTGCCTAGGAGGAGTAAGCATCCCCTGTCGACCGGTCACACCCTCCGTGAACCCTATTATACGGATATGTATCATTCTGATTTAAAACATCATTCCTTTTAAATTTAAATCATAGGTTAATCCCAGCATATCACACCCGTACTTTCTAAATAGTAAAGAACATCTCAGCAGTAGAATACACATCTCGCATTGCAGAATGGCAAACTAATGAGCCACTAGTATAGGTATGTCATCAATTTTGAAATCGTCTGCGATGACGTCTTGAAATAACGAATATCAAATATTCATGAAAGTATTTTTCTGATATTTGTTGCATGATTTTAAAGCTAGGTACATGTAAAATTGCCTAGGTTCGGTAGTACCTACGCTATGAAATATACTGTTCTTCATACCAAGAGATTGGAACGCTTTGATCGCATATATATTACAACTGTTCATTGTAGATACTCCTTTTATCTATCATAAATGAACACTTTGTAGTCGAAGATGATTATTGGATGAGCTTATTCTTTCCGTGATCTTGAACATGATGCTTTGAATTTCTAATCCAACATCGGTGTATAAAGATGATTGTCGGGTTTAGAATAAAGCTCAGAAGCTTATTTCATATTTCTAACACTCTAAAAATAGAAATCGACAAAGTAAGTCCCTCTGAAGTCTATACGGACAAGTAATTATCGTTCATTAATTATTACAATGTATTGTCAGAATCATAGACACACTACGGAGATCTAGATATATTTTAACGTGTTGTAAATAGCAATATAACATTTGGAGGCAAAAATGATGAATATGCTAATTAGGAGAAGATAAAAATGAAACAGACTGTGATATAGTTACCCCATCAACATCTTATTGGTGATCTAGATACCGGTATCTCATAACTACATGCATGTATGATCTAGATACCACATATCTTTATCTTATTGGTGATTTAGATACCACACATCTTATTGGTGATCTAGATATCACACATCTTATTGGTGATATAGATACCACACATCTTATTGGTGATCTAGATACTACACATCTTATTGGTGATCTAGATACCACACATCTTATTGGTGATCTAGATATCACACATCTTATTGGTGACCTAGATACCACACATATTATTGATGACCTAGATACCACACATCTTATTGGTGATCTAGATACCACACATCTTATTGGTGATCTAGATACTACACATCTTATTGGTGATCTAGATACCACACATCTTATTGGTGATCTAGATATCACACATCTTATTGGTGACCTAGATACCACACATATTATTGATGACATAGATACCACACATCTTATTGGTGATCTAGATATCACATATCTGTATCTTATTGGTGATCTAGATACTACATATCTGTGTCTTATTGGTGATCTAGATACCACATATCTTATTGGTGATCTAGATACCATACACCTTATTGGTGATCTAGATACCACATATCTTATTGGTGATCTAGATACCACATATATGTATCTTATGGTGATCTAGATACCACATATATTATTGGTTATAAATACCACATATCTTTTTCTTATTGGTGATCTAAATACCCCATATCTTTACCTTATTGGTGATCTAGATACTACATATCTGTATCTTCTTGGTGATCGAGATACCACACATCTTATTTGTGATCTAGATACCACATATAAATATAGCTTTGTTATCAAGAGGGGAAGGACCCTTTTCGTTTTTGTGTCAAATTGTGTAAGGTGAAAGTCACTAGGGGGTTCAATAGAAAAGGTTGTAGTCACTCTGGGGGTCGCATATTTCAATTTAACTGGATATTTATATTCACTGATTGCTTACGTAGAATACTCCGCCTTGCGAATCTACTGTTGTTTCGTGGTGAAGAAAGCTACACGAATGAATTCACAAATATTCTTTTATCTTTGTTTCTGCTGAATGAGAAAAGTGAAAAGGGGATCACTCGTGAAACTATTGTAAAATATATTTGGATTTCATTTAAACATTGCTTTTTATTTCAGTAAAACAACACAAGTGTATGAAAATGTTCACCGCCCACAAATCCGGCACGTGGTACAAAGTGGAACAATGCTTTCAGATGGAAGTACGGGGAAAATGAACTGTTTCCACGAGTATCTTATGAACAAACACCCGACCGTGAAACAACAAATAGCCTCATGGCTGACAGACGGATTTAAAGTACAAAGTATCAGACTGAGAAACAACAAGAAAGAAACATTATCACGACACAGACCCTCGGGGAAGTTGAGGACCAATCTGACAGAAAGAAAACTCTTCATTCACAGAGATCTGTCTGAACAAGAGGCTCAGTATGAGGAGATTGAAAGCAAAATTTTTGAACTAAAGATTTCATCCCTCCAGCCAGCAGGGTGAATGTTTGATAATGTCTATATTTCTGTTTTACTTGTGGAAAACTATTTAAAACTACGAACTTACCTTAAAGAGGCATTGGCATAATCAAGAGGCGGCACCAAAAATTGAACTCTATGAAAATTGTTCTATATCATATATTTCAGTAATATATTATCACCTGTGTTTCATTATTAGAAACACTTCAAACTCAAAACAGGCACATGAAAGAAGGTGTTGTACGTCTCATGTTAATTTCCCTAAAGGTGTTGCATGAAAAATCGAAAAAATTAAGTTATTCAAATATATGATAAAACCAATTGGAACGTATCTCTTGATTCAATAATTTTTGTATTGACAAAATTAGCCAAAATATTTCGACTTTAAATCAAGCAGTAAGTGATTTATATGATTTTTAGCGTTAAAATGGAGGGGTATCCCCGAATTTCAGAAAAAGTGCCACTGTGAAACAAAATAAATTTAACATGAACATGTTCTTCGAGTTTTCCTCTAAAAAACTGTCGCTTTGTAATTTTGTTTCACGAGGGCATTTTTTTGTAAATTTAAAAAAATCAAAACGACTTCACTGGCATTATTTTCAACTTCACCTGTACGTTAATTTTCCTAAGTAATGTATGGTCTACTGCGTGGTCCAGTGGGTAAGGTCGTACACTATATAAAAGAGAGAAAAAAAGGTCGTCGACTATTATATGTAAAGATGTTTTCTATTTTTAAAACGACCGAGTTCGACTCCCTCACGAACACATTTTTTTTTCTTCATATTACGTTTTCCATCCAGATTTTTTTTTCTTAATTGAAATTTTTTAAATATGTTTCATGTCAAATCTCTTTATTACCATGTGCCGAGTTTGAAATAAGCTTCGAACCTGGACACTGTTTAGTTTGTGAATAGGACTCTCAACAAACACGCCGAATACAGCATGCAATACCTGTGTTTTAATAGTCAAGGTTGCTAACGAGAACTTGTATGTTTTTCTGAATGAAAGTTGTTGACAAAGGCATGGTGCCTTTTACGAAAAACCGTTGTGAACTGTGCAAAGCTTCGGAAGAAAAACTTTATGACCAAACAAGGTAAATAACCGTTAAACAGTTTGAGTTTATATGTATTCCAGTAGCAAATTGCTATATTGAATCAATTTTTACAGGTGCATGTACTTCGAATAATGTTGAACTTTATTAATGCGTATTAAATCCCCATATTTTGTTTTGTGGTCAGTCATGTACAGTTGCCAATTGTTGGTTGTAGAAAGTAATACATACGAGTATAAGAGCTTTTAGACTGTAGTAGTATAGAATATTAAATATGTGATACACTCGTAACATGTAACCGTATACATTGTATCTGATATTCAGAAAAAAGAAGACAATTTAATTTTCACGATTTCAAAAATGATCTTCAGACTACATGTATAATGAATTGACACATAAAATGTGTTAGGATTGTTCTTAGTACTGGGGAATCCTTCAGGAATTTAAATGGCAAATACGCAATGAGTATAAATATGAATGAAAGTCAGTTCTACGTCACGAGTGTTGGCACAGAGCTCCGATTAGGGAAAATTCCCGCTTCGGTGCAACACCCTCTTTGTGATATTGGTCATTAAATAATTATTGTCTTGCAAGACAATAATTCTTTCTTAAATATTTTTAACAACTAAAAGCGGCTACCTAACGTAGTTTTATTAGGTTTCTCTTGTTTTTGTACAAAATAGATGTTTTATTAGTCATTAATATATATTCCTATGCCACTGAGAGATTTTTAGAAATAATGGTTGTCATCATTTTCACATGCATCGACGCACATACGCAAGGGAGAGAAGCGTACGTTTCAGTCGAGGCTAAATTGCGACGATGTCAATCTCACAGCTAATGTCCCTTTAAACAAGAGTAAAAGAGTATCTTTAGTTAAGTGCAAAATGACGAAGAAAATCATTATTTTGAATTTTCTTACGCTTTCGGCAAGTAAAAATAAAACTCATTTTCAATAAATGAGCAAAGAACAAATATTAGATATATTTTTAAGAGTGATGGGGGGTGAGGTTTGTGAAGCTCTCTTCTCTTCACGTTTTCGATCAGAGCCTCAGCATCACTTGTATTTTAAGACAGCTATACGATGAATTCTGTTAATCCTGGAAAACAATATCAAGTCAAATAAAATTTTACTTACCGAAATTTGCTTATTTTACGTTTGAAAAGTAACATAGAAGCATCTACTCGGCGGTTACGTCTCTGACGTCACCATTTTAAAAAAACGTTGAAAACATGAACACGACCAATTAAAATAGAATGCATGAGGTTATATATTTACATGATTTAGGACATCGACTGAATATAGCTTTGATTTTTAGTGTTATATTTATTGGGTTCGTAAAGAGGGTGGTTTCTGATAAATGACAAACAATTAAATTTTGTTTTCATGAAGAAGAAAAAACCCACCAACCAACCAATATCCACAACAAATAGTAAACACATTATTTGACTTAGTAGCAGTGGGCCATTGAAATTCATGTATATTTCGACCATTAGTAAACTTTGATTTCACCAGTACAAGTGACCAGCGGAAATGAAATTTCTTTTCTAGTCCCGATGTAATATACGCTGTTAGGTATATATATTATTTCATACCTTTCAATTTAGACAAAATGCTGTTTACATTCAGTAATGCATTAGTTCTGTTTTCAGAGTAACCCATTGACTATTGTCAAATTTAGTTAATTAATAAATTGCATGATCAAAACGGTGTTGATTGTCATTTGCTATTTTACCACTTTGAATGGTAAATTAAATGAGTTATGCTATATTTACTTATTACAAAAAGAATGAATTAAAACAAACTTGTGATTTCTTGATTATTTCTTTTTAATTTTATTTTGTCAATCTATTACGATATTATCTAAATTTTCAATTACGATTAGGCCAATTTGAGGGGGGGGGGGGTAATTTAAACATTTAGTATCTTTTTCTTAATATAAAATCACAAAAAAAACCCCAAATAATTTATATGGAAGAAATAAATAAACACAATGAAATGGATGTGTTAGCATGATAGGAATCCTATGTTAATGGCTGAATCCACCCCCACCCCCCCTGTTAGAGCACAATCCACAACAAGTATCTGTGAATGTGCAAACCAGTTAATCTATACATGTATGCATATCTATAATATATTTATATTTTCATCTGGATTTCTTGCAATATATTGATAAATAATTACAGATATCTTGATAAAATTAAACAAAATTACGCTTAATTGTATATGAAGAAACGGTACTTCTACATTTTATTTTGAATTTGTAAATTTTCAAGGCAATGAAAGAAATTAGAATATTCAAAGTCTCGGTAAACTCGTATTTTTGTCAAAACTAATGACAATATGTTTTGAGCAAATGCTTAGTATCATATCCTAAAGCAGTGTTAGTCTTTTGCAATACATTGTGAACATTACTGCAATCATACAAAACAATTTAGGGCTGGGACGATTCAGGGCTAGCTCGATTCGGTTAGGTTTCGATTCAGAACAGAACGGTTCGGTTATTTTAGATTCGGTTCATGTTAGGTCCAATTTATCTAATGACACCACAAAAATTAACAATTTTAATGAGTAGCATATTTGATTTGATTTTATTCAAGTTATATAACTATATGTCGTCATTTGTAAACATCATATCTATTCATTATGACATTTTATAACTTTGATAGACAAAAGAAAACACTGACAGTCTATTAAAATTTGTTATATTAATGTGCTGCATAAGTTTTGGATTATTTAACAAATCTATAGTGAATCTAAAATGTATATGATATTGTTTTCATTGATATACAAATATTCAACAATTCTATCAATTGAGAGTCTTTGAAAATCTCTCCTTTATTGATTTACTTCTCTCATATTAACTGTCAAATCTGTGTCATTACTTACGTTGTTGATTTCACTTCACCACTGACAGAAATGCTATATGTCATGTAAAGATAAACTGCAATGATCTTACGGACCATATTCTATTGGTATCTGAGTGGTGAAAA
Source organism: Ostrea edulis (assembly GCF_947568905.1). Lineage (NCBI taxonomy): Eukaryota > Metazoa > Mollusca > Bivalvia > Ostreida > Ostreidae > Ostrea > Ostrea edulis. Next base: position 65,101,347 of record NC_079168.1, on the reverse strand, counting down.
TGCTAACTCTCAACACAGTAGTGATTTAAATCTCTGTTGCATAAAAAACCCACATGTTCTGCACATCACTCGGACGCCATATTTGTTGTTTTGGTGTAAGTAAAATCTAAACCGAACCGAAATCCGGAATTTGTAATCGGTGCATCAAATCGAATGATATGAATCGCGGTGCACCGCACAGCCCTACAAAACATGTAAAATATTTTCAATTTCCGTGAGTTTCATAAAACATGAAATTTTGTATCTTTGAGTTTCATTTGGTGTTTGAGGTAAGGGCAATAACAGTTGTAAACTTCATTGTCCTTGGCTTGGCCCCACCGTTAAACGCAGCTTTGAAGTGGGTAAAAAATGATACACTCTTTCATTCATTTTTTTTCTATTTCAAGACTATAGAATACGCCTCTACCAAATTGTCAATCTGGTGTTGGTGTGTACGGACTCTATGGTTTATATATAGTAAAAATATGTTTTAAAAATAGTTTGAAAATACATGAGGGCATGCACTGAGATAGGTTACGATTGGTTAAAAACATTGCAAATGTAAATATTATTTCTTGAAGACTCTTCTACATGACTCCGGCCCTTTTCACAAAAAACTCTCAAGACCAAGATCAACATTTATAAACACTGTTATTTATGTTCGTTTGGCTCACTTGAAAATGCATTATTTCTTTAAATTCTTCTAGATTCAGGCACATCAAACAACTGAGGCCCTCACTGAGGGCATAACATTAATGAGTATGGATTCTTTTAAAAACATTGTGAAATTTACTGTATGGCTGTATTTTAGAAAAATAAACATTGTACATCAAAGGACCGAACCGAGTGTTAGCAAAAATGAGCATGGAGTTCTCTACCAATATTGTAAAACACCTCTAAATCACAGAGGTTGTGCTAAGTTGAACTTCACACAGCTATAATGGATGATTGATTGATTGATATTTTCCGCCACACTCAACAACTTTTCAGTAATCTGGTTGCGCCCAGTTTTTATAAACCACGGAGGTCCCGCTTTAATGGATGAAATAGTTCTACAAATCTTCACTACCGTACATCTACCACATATATACAGGATGCAGAATCATTTTCAATATGAAGGTCTCTATGAAAAGTTTTGATTTAATTGTCCATGGGTTGGGGCTTCAAATCAAGACCATGTATTGTTTATAAAAAGAGAACGTGACCAATGCCGTCGTCATTATTGAGAAAAGTTGAAACTATTTGTATTTGCCTGAACCACAATACCTTGTAATTGATCTATGTTATAATATCATACTTGGCACAAACACTCCCATGGGAATCCGGGTTAGAATACGTCCTTAGTACCCCTTGCTTATTGTTATAGCTGACTAAATGGGGCGGTCCTTCGGATGAGACCGCAAAAGCTGAAGCCCCGTGTCACAGCAGGTGTAGCACGATAAAGATCCCTATCTGTTCATAGGTTGTAAGCGCTGAGCATAGGCCTAACTTTTGCAGCCTTTCACCAGCAATGGTGACGCCTCTGTGTGAATGACAATATACATGTACAACCAACCGAAATCATTGTTTATGGTCACATAGTGTGCTGACCATGATCAAGGACAATTGGCCAACGACAAGGTCATCAATAAAAATGTTAGAAATATATCCTCTAGGCCATAACGTGCTGGAGACAGTAGGAGAAAAGTTGCCAGTAGCAGGCAATATGTTACGACCCAGAACCAAGGGCGAGTTCAAGGTCACTGGTAAATATTAATTAAAGTACTGAAAAGCGCTAAGCTGACTTCATGAATTCTGTATGTAATGTTAATGAGCAGAAACAACATTAAAAAAAGGTTTATACATCATTCTTTATTTTCGCATAACTAAGTAGTACAGTTTCTTTAAGAAAATAACAAATATGGATTGGAAGCAATGTCCTGAAACTTTTCAACACGTTGAAATATAAATTTTATATGATGTTGTTAAAACAATAGTCACTATGATAATTTTGATCCCACACTAAACTAAAATCCTGTCCTTGGATCATGAAATTTACAATTTTGGTAAAGGACACCTGTTCTTATTAAATATATATAATCAGAATTTAGTATCATATCAATAGCATTACCACCGCTGCGGTGGTCCAGAGGTAAAGTGTTCGCTCTGTATGCGGGCGGTCGGGGTTGGAATCCCGGCCGCGACAGAACTAGTTCGTTAAACAGGTGGTGACAGTTCCATCACCAAACTCTCGGCATCAGGTGTGAATGTCACGGGTCCTCGGAGATGGTCTTTAAAACGGATGTCCCGTGTCACACGCTAAAGAACCCTCACTGCTCAATGGCCGTAAGCGCCGAGCATAGGCCTAAAGAAGCCCTCCACCGGTCTTGGTGACGTCTCCATATGAATTAAAAAATATTGAGAAGAACGTTAAACAAGATACAATCAATCAATAGCATTTAAGGCTATGTTATTCAAATATTTGACAATTAAATGAACACTTTATACCCTGTTTAGCTCCCACCCATCTTCCCAAGGCAAGGGTTTCTGATCCGCTCTGCTCCGGTCCCTGGATCATTAAATGCTTTACATGACTATGCATTTTTTTCTCTTACAGATGTGATGTTATAGAGAAGAACATTTTTGGTAGAAAATCTGAAAACAGTTGTAATGGTAGTTTTCGGTATAACATGTTTCAATTGTTATTACGCAACTAACTTACTGTTGTGTTCCAGTTAAATAGTGTATGGAATATTTTTAGAATACAACTGAAATGAAACAAATCAATAGTTTGATACATATGTAAGTCACTTATAATAGAAAGGAATAAACAAACTGGACAAAAAAGAAAATTACACATAACCACATACACTAACAAATGCCATATATCAAAACACACCAATAATGCAGGATTATGAAACACACATAAACATGCATCTGTATGACTTGTACTACAGAATCCAGTGCATAATTATCTTTAAATAGCAATCAAACCATGAAAGTGGAATTATTTTTTGTAATCAATAATGAAGTTATTTTCAATTCAAAATCAGGTTGGAGAGAATCTGAATCCAAATAAGTCCGATAAATGCAGTTACGCAATATCATCCTTCTGAGACACCGATCTTTGTCCTTCGCTGTCAAAGCATAATCGTGCACAAATTCTTTCTCGTTCACAATGGACGCGGATCAGTTAATTTTTTTACTGTGTTGCACACATTTTTGCTGCGTCGGACAAAAATTTTACTGAGTCGGAACAGCAGCCAAAACACACGTGGAAAATCCTCCTGACTCGTGTATAGCTTAATGACGTGGCTTCTAATTATAGATTGCGTCATGCAAATTGATTTTCCTGGCCTCTAAGCGCCATGCGAAGGTAACAATGCAAAGGCACCATGTAGCTAAAACGGTTTCATATACATATTCTTATTCAATTTTAGATTTTGAATCACTTTAATTATTACAGACGCAGATTCAAATGGGAATTTTAACTGAAGAATGACCTGCATCTGTGTCTCACTTTCCCCAAGAATGAGGACAAAAATATCACCCTTTTTATACATATTTTATTCACTGTTCAACGAACTGTAATTCCGGGGGAAAATGCAACTGCAGATATGAATTTTATCCCCGTGCTAGATCGGTTGCAAAATTACGACTACTTTAAACACGACTTGTTGACTACAGCGATGCATAAATTCGCCCATAGGTGGCGATAAACCGGAAACATGATGACGAAAGCAAAATCCAACTGGCGGCAATATGCGCTTAAGCTACGGTTAGCGCTTTAAAAAAATAGTCTTTCAAAAACTACTTTGTAAAGGATGGACAGAACAATGTATGCTCCTGCTGAGTCGACGCGTCGTGTATTGATTGATTGTTTATGTCTCGTCAAGAATTTTTCACTCATATTAAGACGTCACCAGTTGTATGTGAAGTACTAGTCTCGTTCAACCAGACGCTCGACTATCTCTGCAAATCTTCTACGGACAGCACTGTTCAGAGATTTACGGAGACACCCGAGCGTCTGGTTGAACAAGACTAGCGAAGTACCACAAATTTAGACCTATGCTTATCGCTTACGGCCGTAGTGCTAACAGTGAGGGTTCTTTAACGTGCCATCAGTCGCGGTAGCTCAGTGGTAAAAACGTAGGTCCTGTGTCGCGGCAGGCGTTGGCACATTAAAGAAACCTCACTACTACGATTGAATATTGTGTTACGTCCCTCTCGAGAATATTTCACTCATATGGAAACGTCACCACTGTCAGTGAAGGGCTGCAAAATTTATATCGATGCTCTATTATGGCCTTTGAGCAGGGAGGGATCTTTATCGTGCCACACCTGCTGTGACACAGGGGCCTCGGTTTTCGCGATCTCATCCGAAGGACCGCCCCATTTAGTCGCCTCTTACGGCAAGCAAGGGGGTACTGAGGACCTATTCTAACCCGGATCCTCGCTGCTACGGTCCTAAGCGTTAAGCATAGGTCCAAATTTGTGGCACTTCATCTACAGCTGGTGACGTCTCAATATGAGTGAAAAATTCTCGACGGGACATACAACAACCAATCAGTCTTAAGCCAACGCCAAACCGGTCTCCGTCTATATGCCTGGTTCCCACTGTCGTGCGATCTGTTACGAATGCCACGATTGACCATTCGTAGCTGATCGAGTTTTCTGGAATTTCAGGTTTTGATACGAGATAATGCGAGTTAATCCGTTCATATTCGATTTGTTGCGCTTTGATCCCGTTACGTCATGATAGAGAAATTTCAGGTCTCATGATCTGAACACCCGTTCAGATACGATCACATACGCTATGATAAAATTGTCCCGATCAAGTTCACGATTGGACCTCGATGACAACGTGGCATTTGCACCATTACTGTATGCTTTTATTATAACTATCGTGACAAATCGTGGGACATCGCAATTTAACAAGATTGCTACACGTAGCCATGTCCCCCACCACCGCAAAAAAAGTTGAAGCCCAAAAGTCCCATAACTCCTGTAAAATTTGTCGAATCAAAATGACGGCACAATATGATCAACTTCATATGATGACTAAATATCCAACAAAATATGAACAAAATCCGTTGAGCGGTTTCGGAGGCGTTGCGTCCACGAAGTGTTCCTATAGTGTAGCATGTGCAAATTCAACAAAGTCCCATAACTTCGGTAAAAATTGTCGAATCAAAATGGCGGTGTAATATGATCAACTACACATGGTGACTAACAGTCCTACAAAATATGAACAAAATCCGTTGAGCGGTTTCGGAGGAGTTGCGTCCACAAAGTGTTCCTATAGTGTAGCATGTACAAAATCAACAAAGTCCCATAACTCCAGTAAAATTGTCGAATCAAAATGGCGGCGCAAAATGATCAACTACACATGGTGACTAACAATCCTACAAAATATGAACAAAATCCGTTGAGCGGTTTCTGAGGAGTTGCGTCCTCAATGTGCTCCTATAATATAGCATGAACAAATTCAACAAAGTCCCATAACTCCTATAAAAATAGTCGAATCAAAATGGCGGCGTAATATGATTAACTACATATCAGGGGCAGATCCAGGAATTGCGGTTAGTGGGGGGGGGGGCACTTTATGAGGCTGGGGACCGCCTTCAGGCTAACGCCCCCGGAAGCTCCTGGATTTTACAGATTTTATAGGGCTTGAAATATGCCTCCTATTTAAGTCATCTGTACTATTTTCTATCACTTTTGATAAGGTGAAATTAGTAAAATGACGCAAATTTTAAGGGTTTTTGGAAAAAATTAAGTTCTTCCAATACAGTAATTCAAGAAATCAAAAGATTTTGTAATTTATTTCTCCGAGAGTGGAAGAAATTATTGCTTCTTTTATTGTTTAGTACATTTTTAAATAAGATACCACGATTTACATTAAATTTGAAAATTTTAGGGGGGGGGGGGACGCCGGCTGTGCCTCCTCCTTAAATCCGCCACTGCATATGGTGACTAACAATCCTACAAGATACGAACAAAATCCGGTTTCTGAGGAGTTGCGTCCACAAAGTGAAGTGGGACGGACGGACGCACGCACGAACGGACACCGACCGGTATTTCTATGTCCCCTTCCGCGTTGCGGTGGGGGACAAAAAGCGTGGTGACCGGGATCATCACGATTTGGGAGAACGATCATATGCGATTTGTTACGGTGCAATACGATGTGATGCGATTTTAACAACTGAAAATTAATCATGTTGATCGTAGAAAAAAATTTTGACGGTCAAAACATTTTCTACGATCAACACGATATGACGTCACGACTAACGCCAAGATTAGGTAAAAATTTGATACGATCACCACGATTTCAGTCGTGACACGAATCGTGATAGTGGGAACATAGCATTACAGTCATATCTGAAAGACCCGTGATTCTCAATTTCAAATGCTGGGCGTTTGGTAAAAATCACAACCTATATTTACGTATATTTTAAAGTTTGACTCTGCCACTGCACGAGCGGGGTTCGAACTCATGGCCTTCCGGTTACGAATCGAACGCTCTACCACTGAGCTACAGCGACAAGTTACCTGTAGATGAAGGTAAATTGATGATGGTCAAGGTCATAGGTGTAAATATTAGAAATATCTGTACCAAGTCATTATGCCACCATTATATACTCTGTAACGGACTGACAGTATACGGTTGTATTTTGCATTAAAGCTGCCTATGACTAGACAGTGTTATGGCATTGTATCAAGTTCCCTAAGCCAAGACCAAACTAGAAATATTCAACCAGACCTTAATTTCTGTAAAGTACTAGACATGACACCCAAGAAGATTTTGAAAGATGTAATCATTGCAAAGATTCCAATTTAACTTTTCGTTGAGTGATATGCAGGTTACCGTTAGGGCCTATTGGTCTGTAGTTTGGCAATAATTCTTTAATCAATTATTAATTTCTGATGGTAATGTCCAAGGCCGCAGGGAATCTGGTGATTGAGAGTAGATGGAGTGGATGGCTGTTGTTTTGTATATCATTTACTAAATTTATACGGATGATATTGCTACATTTAGCTAGGGCAGACAAGTGATGGCTTTGTACGTAACGACAATATACAGGTCTTGTAATTAAAAATCTTTCCAGCAGTGAAAAAATGTACACAGGAAACAATTTGATAATCATAAAATCAATAAGAAATAAAACATATTCACAATCTTTATGAGAAACAAATAAATAATAATAAAACAAGAAATACTGGTACATCATATTTTCCACAATCTAATTAAAATCAGATCCTAAGAATCGCTACAATACGCAGAGTATACGGCGCGGATCTAAGAAGTCTGATTTTAATTAGATTGTATTTTCCATTGAATAACTTTCGTGTTTATACCCATGGTCTGTATTCCTAGGGTACCTACCATTACGAATTAAAAATGAAAGTATTTTTCAAAGTAAGAGTTAATAAATGCTTCAATGAATCTTGACGTAAAAATAATTATTTTCACGTTTAGGGTTGCGGCCAAGCATTTTATTATACATTATACCACTGTTTAATCTTGATAGATCTGGCTCCTTTTGTATTAGATTGATACCATGTCCTGTCTATAATATGGATTGTATTTCCTCGGGATATAATCCATATGGGACCTGTGTCAGAGAAAGTTATTTCATAGTACCACGGGTCTTTGTCAGGTAAGCCCCTTCCATTGTAAACACGTGGATTGTTCGTATTCAGGTAAGCCCCTTACCTTGTAAGCACGTGGTATTGTTCCTACTGTATGCTTAAACAGGGGACTCAATGTGAAATCATTTATCTGATTTTAAATTGCATTTATGGATGACTGTATATATACATATATGCAGATTGTATGTCAGTTTTAGTTCATATTCATTAGAACGATTATAATGTAGGTTGCAAAGTATGGTAAGCTTTCGATAATTAAGGTTGTTTACTTATATTTTCAAAAAACACTTTCCTGGAAAATAGAAGAGTCACGTGAGGGGAAAACAAACAAGAACCGCTTAAAAATATTTCGTGGAAATGGTCATAATTTGAGATCGGTAAAGTTGGCTACTAGTAACCAGCTACTAGTAACTGGCTACTTAAAAAGAGAAAAGTTGGCTACTAGTAGCCAGCTACTTGAACCAGGAAAAGTTAGCTACTAGTAGCCAGTTACTAGTAGCCAGCTACTAAAAGTAAGAAAAGTTAGCAACTCGTAGCCAGCTACTACAAAATATAAAAGTTATAATTACTGATAGCTCGCTACCAGATAAAGGTTAATGAGTTTGAAAATTATTATCTATCAGATTTTTTTCTAAAGAGGACGAGGAGTCGTATGAAATTTCATGCTCAATTATCCCCAATTACATAACGTTGCAATGCAAAATACGAATAAACTTTTTCAACTGAGTGTTTACTTTAAAAGTGATACGGATTGAATTCAGACCTTCAATCATTTGATATACCATCCATTTTGAGATATCTGCTACTTTTACAATTTGATTCGAGTTACCCTGAAATTTCAACATAAGTGTGAATACCGTAAGAAACTTTATGTTTGACTTTATATTTGTATTAGATATCTGACGAATTTACGACTATACATATGGCAAGAAGTGATAGATGGTGTTTTGGTACGCCACGAATTTTCAGATATCGCTCTTTAGCAAATCAGTTACTTATACATTTTGATTACCGGTACAATGAAATTTCAAGATCCGTGTGAATACCATAAGGAACTCCGTGTTTATATCATATATTTAACTAACTTACAACGATACATATGGCGAGTAGTGATATTGGGTATCGTGATATGTCATCAATTTTCAGATATCATGCTTAAGGAAGTCAGCTACATATACCTTTTGATGGCAGGTAAACTGAAATTTCAAGTTTTTCGCAAATATCTTAAGGAACTCTGAGTTCGTATTAGATATCTGACTAATTTACAATTATCAAAGTGACCAAGAGTGATATTAGATATCTTGACATGCCATAAATTTCCAGATATCACGCTTAAAGAAGTCAGCTACTTATACCTTTTGATTCCTGGTATCCTGAAATTTCAAGTTTTTTCAAAATATCTTAAAGAACTCTGTATTTGTATTATATATCTGACTAATTTACAACTATCTACGTGAAGAAGTATGATATTAGGTATCTTGATATGCCAACAATTTTCGGATATCATACTTAACGAAGTAAGCTACTTGTACCTTTTGATTCCAGCCAACCTGAAATTTCAAGTTTTTCATAAATATCTTAAAGAACTCCTTGTTTGTATTAGATATCTGACTAATTTACAATTATCGAAGTGAAGAAGAGTGATATTAGGTATCTTGACATACCATAAGTTTCCAGATATCACCCTTAAGGAAGTCAGCTACCTATACCTTTTGATTGCAGGTAACCTGAAATTTCAAGTTTTTCATAAATATCTTAAAGAACTCTGTGTTTGTATTAGATATCTGACTAGTTAACAACCATCCATGTGAAGTGGAGTGGTACTAGGTATTTTGACATGCCATAAATTTCCAGATATCACGCTTAAAGAAGTCAGCTACTTATACCTTTTGATTCCTGGTATCCTGAAATTTCAAGTTTTTCAAAATATCTTAAAGAACTCTGTATTTGTATTAGATATCTGACTAATTTACAACTATCTACGTGAAGAAGTATGATATTAGGTATCTTGATATGCCAACAATTTTCGGATATCATACTTAACGAAGTCAGCTACTTATACCTTTTGATTCCAGCTAACCTGAAATTTCAAGTTTTTCATAAATATCTTAAAGAACTCCTTGTTTGTATTAGATATCTGACTAATTTACAACTATCCATGTGAAGTGGAGTGATATTAGGTATCTTGATATGACATCAATTTTCAGATATCACCCTTAAGGAAGTCAGCTACTTATACCTTTTGATTCCAGGTAACCTGAAATTTCAAGTTTTTCATAAATATCTTAAAGAACTCTGTATTTGTATTAGATATCTGACTAATTTACAACTATCTACGTGAAGAAGTATGATATTAGGTATCTTGATATGCCAACAATTTTCGGATATCATACTTAACGAAGTCAGCTACTTATACCTTTTCATTCCAGGTAACCTGAAATTTCAAGTTTTTCCTGAATATCTTAAAGAACTTTGAGTTTGTATTAGATATCTGACTAATTTACAACTATCCATGTGACGTGGAATGGTATAAGGTATATTGATATGCCATCATTTTTCAGATATCACTCTTAAGGAAGTCAGCTACTTATACCTTTTGATTGCAGGTAACTTGAAAATTAAAGTTTTTAGAAAATATTTTAAGGAACTCCGTCTTTGTTTTAAATGTCTGGTTTATTTACCAATGCACATATGACAAAATCTGATATTAGGTATCTTGATATGCCATCAATTTTGGGATATCATACCTAACGAAGACAGCTACTTATACCTTTTGATTCCAGGTAACCTGAAATTTCAAGTTTTTCATAAATATCTTAAAGAACTCTTTGTTTGCATTAAATATCTGACTAATTTACAACTATCTACTTGAAGAAGTATGATATTAGGTATCTTGATATGCCATCAATTTTCAGATATCACCCTTAAGGAAGTCAGCTACTTATACCTTTTGATTGCAAGTAACATGAAATTTGAAGTTTTCTACCAATATTTTAAAGAACTATGTGTTTGTATTAGATATCTAACTAGTTTACAACTATCCATGTGAAGTGAAGTGGTATTAGGTATCTTGATATGCCATCAATTTTCAGATATCACCCTTAAGGAAGTCAGCTATCTATGCCTTTTGATTCCAGGTAACCTGAAATTTCAAGTTTTTCATAAATATCTTAAAGAACTCCTTGTTTGTATTAGATATCTGACTAATTTACAACTATCTATGTGAAGTGGAGTGGTATTAGATATCTTGATATACCATCAATTTTCAGATAGATATAATAGATATCTGACTAATTTATATTTCCCGATATTACAGGGCTTTATATGAAGTGTCTTGATATGCAATCAATTTTCAGATATCACGTTCCACGAAGTCAGCTACTTACACATTTTTATTCCAGACATCCTGAAATTTTAAGTGTTTTGTATATAGCTTAAGGAACTCTATGTTTCTGTTAGATATCTGACTAGTAAACTACTATCCACGTGAAGAGGTATGATAATAGGTATCAAGATACCTAATATCACTCCTCTTCACGTGGATGGTTGTAAGTTAGTCAGATATCTAATACAAATGCAGAGTTCCTAAAGATATTTACGGAAAACTTCAGGTTACTTAGAATCAAAAAGTATAAGTAGCTGACTTCCTTAAGGGTGATATCTGAAAATTAATTGTATATCAAGATACCTAATACCACTCCATTTCACATTGATAGTTGTAAACTAGTCAAATATCTAATACAAACAAGGAGTTCTTTAAGATATTTATAAAAACTTTGAAATTTCAGGTTACCTGGAATGAAAAGGTATAAGTAGCTGACTTCCTTAAGCGTGATATCTGGAAAGCTATGGCATATCAAGATACCTAATATCACTCTTCTTCACTTTGATAATTGTAAATTAGTCAGATATCTAATACAAACAAGGAGTTCTTTAAGATATTTATGAAAAATTTGAAATTTCAGGTTACCTGGAATCAAAAGGTATAAGTAGCTGACTTCCTTAAGAGTGATATCTGAAAATTGATGGCATATAAAGATACCTAATACCATTCCGCTTCACATCGAGAGATGTAAATTAATCAAATATCTAATACAAACAAGGAGTTCTCTAAGATATTTATGAAAAACTTGAAATTTCAGGTTACCAGGAATCAAAAGGTATAAGTAGCTGACTTCCTTAAGCATGACATCTAAAAATTGATGGCATGTCAAAATACCTAGTACCACTCCACTTCACATGGATAGTTGTTAACTAGTCAGATATCTAATACAAACACAGAGTTCTTTAAGATATTTATGAAAAACTTGAAATTTCAGGTTACCTGGAATCAACAGGTATAAGTAGCTGACTTCCTTAAGGGTGATATCTGGAAACTTATGGCATGTCAAGATACGTAATATCACTCTTCTTCACTTTGATAATTGTAAATTAGTCAGATATCTAATACAAACAAGGAGTTCCTTAAAATATTGGTAGAAAACTTGAAATTTCATGTGACTTGCAATCAAAAGGTATAAGTAGCTGACTTCCTTAAGGGTGATATCTGAAAAATGATGGCATATCAAGATACCTAATACTATTCCACGTCACATGGATAGTTGTAAATTAGTCAGATATCTAATACAAACTCAAAGTTCTTTAAGATATTTATGAAAAACTTGAAATTTCAGGTTACCAGGAATCAAAAGGTATAAGTACCTGACCTCCTTAAGCATGATATCTAAAAATTGATGGCATATCAATATACCTAGTACCACTCCACTTCACATGGATAGTTGTTAACTAGTCAGATATCGAATACAAACACAGAGTTCTTTAAAATATTGGTAGAAAACTTCAAATTTCATGTTACTTGCAATCAAAAGGTATAAGTAGCTGACTTCCTTAAGGGTGATATCTGAAAATTGATGTCATATCAAGATACCTAATATCATACTTCTTCAAGTAGATAGTTGTAAATTAGTCAGATATTTAGTACAAACAGAGAGTTCCTTGAGATATTTATGAAAAACTTGAAATTTCAGGTTACCTGGAATCAAAAGGTATAAGTAGCTGTCTTCGTTAGGTATGATATCTGAAAATTGATGGCATATCAAGATACCTAATATCAGATTTTGTCATATGTCCATTGGTAAATAAACCAGACATTTAAAACAAAGACGGAGTTCCTTAAAATATTTTCTAAAAACTTTAATTTTCAAGTTACCTGCAATCAAAAGGTATAAGTAGCTGACTTCCTTAAGAGTGATATCTGAAAAATGATGGCATATCAATATACCTTATACCATTCCACGTCACATGGATAGTTGTAAATTAGTCAGATATCTAATACAAACTCAAAGTTCTTTAAGATATTCAGGAAAAACTTGAAATTTCAGGTTACCTGGAATGAAAAGGTATAAGTAGCTGACTTCGTTAAGTATGATATCCGAAAATTGTTGGCATATCAAGATACCTAATATCATACTTCTTCACGTAGATAGTTGTAAATTAGTCAGATATCTAATACAAATACAGAGTTCTTTAAGATATTTATGAAAAACTTGAAATTTCAGGTTACCTGGAATCAAAAGGTATAAGTAGCTGACTTCCTTAAGGGTGATATCTGGAAACTTATGGCATATCAAGATATCTAATATCACTCTTCTTCACTTTAATAATTGTAAATTAGTCAGATATCTAATACAAACAAGGAGTTCCTTAAACTATTGGTAGAAAACTTGAAATTTCATGTTATTTGCAATCAAAAGGTATAAGTAGCTGACTTCCTTAAGGGTGATATCTGAAAATTGATGGCATATCAAGATACGTAATACCACTCCACTTCACATGGATAGTTGTAAATTAGTCAGATATTTAATGCAAACAAAGAGTTCTTTAAGATATTTATGAAAAACTTGAAATTTCAGGTTACCTGGAATCAAAAGGTATAAGTAGCTGTCTTCGTTAGGTATGATATCCCAAAATTGATGGCATATCAAGATACCTAATATCAGATTTTGTCATATGTGCATTGGTAAATAAACCAGACATTTAAAACAAAGACGGAGTTCCTTAAAATATTTTCTAAAAACTTTAATTTTCAAGTTACCTGCAATCAAAAGGTATAAGTAGCTGACTTCCTTAAGAGTGATATCTGAAAAATGATGGCATATCAATATACCTTATACCATTCCACGTCACATGGATAGTTGTAAATTAGTCAGATATCTAATACAAACTCGAAGTTCTTTAAGATATTCAGGAAAAACTTGAAATTTCAGGTTACCTGGAATGAAAAGGTATAAGTAGCTGACTTCGTTAAGTATGATATCCGAAAATTGTTGGCATATCAAGATACCTAATATCATACTTCTTCACGTAGATAGTTGTAAATTAGTCAGATATCTAATGCAAATACAGAGTTCTTTAAGATATTTATGAAAAACTTGAAATTTCAGGTTACCTGGAATCAAAAGGTATAAGTAGCTGACTTCCTTAAGGGTGATATCTGGAAACTTATGGCATATCAAGATATCTAATATCACTCTTCTTCACTTTAATAATTGTAAATTAGTCAGATATCTAATACAAACAAGGAGTTCCTTAAACTATTGGTAGAAAACTTGAAATTTCATGTTATTTGCAATCAAAAGGTATAAGTAGCTGACTTCGTTAAGTATGATATCCGAAAATTGTTGGCATATCAAGATACCTAATATCATACTTCTTCACGTAGATAGTTGTAAATTAGTCAGATATCTAATACAAATACAGAGTTCTTTAAGATATTTTGAAAAACTTGAAATTTCAGGATACCAGGAATCAAAAGGTATAAGTAGCTGACTTCTTTAAGCGTGATATCTGGAAATTTATGGCATGTCAAAATACCTAGTACCACTCCACTTCACATGGATGGTTGTTAACTAGTCAGATATCTAATACAAACACAGAGTTCTTTAAGATATTTATGAAAAACTTGAAATTTCAGGTTACCTGCAATCAAAAGGTATAAGTAGCTGACTTCCTTAAGGGTGATATCTGGAAACTTATGGTATGTCAAGATACCTAATATCACTCTTCTTCACTTCGATAATTGTAAATTAGTCAGATATCTAATACAAACAAGGAGTTCTTTAAGATATTTATGAAAAACTTGAAATTTCAGGTTGGCTGGAATCAAAAGGTACAAGTAGCTTACTTCGTTAAGTATGGTATCCGAAAATTGTTGGCATATCAAGATACCTAATATCATACTTCTTCACGTAGATAGTTGTAAATTAGTCAGATATATAATACAAATACAGAGTTCTTTAAGATATTTTGAAAAAACTTGAAATTTCAGGATACCAGGAATCAAAAGGTATAAGTAGCTGACTTCTTTAAGCGTGATATCTGGAAATTTATGGCATGTCAAGATATCTAATATCACTCTTGGTCACTTTGATAATTGTAAATTAGTCAGATATCTAATACGAACTCAGAGTTCCTTAAGATATTTGCGAAAAACTTGAAATTTCAGTTTACCTGCCATCAAAAGGTATATGTAGCTGACTTCCTTAAGCATGATATCTGAAAATTGATGACATATCACGATACCCAATATCACTACTCGCCATATGTATCGTTGTAAGTTAGTTAAATATATGATATAAACACGGAGTTCTTTATGGTATTCACACGGATCTTGAAATTTCATTGTACCGGTAATCAAAATGTATAAGTAACTGATTTGCTAAAGAGCGATATCTGAAAATTCGTGGCGTACCAAAACACCATCTATCACTTCTTGCCATATGTATAGTCGTAAATTCGTCAGATATCTAATACAAATATAAAGTCAAACATAAAGTTTCTTACGGTATTCACACTTATGTTGAAATTTCAGGGTAACTCGAATCAAATTGTAAAAGTAGCAGATATCTCAAAATGGATGGTATATCAAATGATTGAAGGTCTGAATTCAATCCGTATCACTTTTAAAGTAAACACTCAGTTGAAAAAGTTTATTCGTATTTTGCATTGCAACGTTATGTAATTGGGGATAATTGAGCATGAAATTTCATACGACTCCTCGTCCTCTTTAGAAAAAAATCTGATAGATAATAATTTTCAAACTCATTAACCTTTATCTGGTAGCGAGCTATCAGTAATTATAACTTTTATATTTTGTAGTAGCTGGCTACGAGTTGCTAACTTTTCTTACTTTTAGTAGCTGGCTACTAGTAACTGGCTACTAGTAGCTAACTTTTCCTGGTTCAAGTAGCTGGCTACTAGTAGCCAACTTTTCTCTTTTTAAGTAGCCAGTTACTAGTAGCTGGTTACTAGTAGCCAACTTTACCGATCTCATAATTTGGTTATTTTAAAAAGGATATAACATTTCAGAATTCATTAGTTATTTTCAAACTGTCGGTCTAGTATACATGTTTTACAATAATAAGAGCCTGTGATGTTTAGTGACCAGTATGGACAACAAAATAATTCGAAAAATACAACTATATACATGTATAGGAACCTTTTGAGAAGAAACGCGCAAAATGTCAAAAAATAATATAGGTAATTGTACATGTACAATAGTTCTTGTATTGACCCAGATATGTTATGCCTGTGGATTTCGTTATGTCACTTCGACCTTTAGAAAGGATATTTTATGAAGTACGGATTTTTTCTTTCAAATCAAAGACTTATCTGAAATTTGTAGTATTTCATTTCTTTTGAAAATACATGTCTAATTTCTGCATTGATTGAGATTTTACGTTAGAATTCTAATCTATAGAATTTACGATAGAACATAAATAAATAGGGGTTATAGATCATAATTTTGAATTATAGACCAAAACCCCTAGTAATCACTATCGACGTTTTCAAGAATCGGTGTTCTTTATTTGAAATATATATATATATATATATATATATATATATATATATATATATAACACCAAATCAATGAATTTACATTTAAATTTTAATATAAAATTCAAATACATGTACATGTCAACGGGTGTGGATATTGACAATATACTGGGTGAATTTGAAATGGAAAAATCATACAGATTTATAGGTTTTTGACATGAAAATTTTCATCTAGATAAATTTCAACAAAATATGTATCGCCGATTTGGCGACCTTTCAATTAGAACTAGAGCGTACAAAACTTGGCATGTATGTAATTTACAGATTAAGCTTATGTACCATACAAAACTTTCCTACTTCTGCCAGTCTTCAAATGAAATAGGTTCATTATGTCCCAGTACAAAGCCCCTATCTCAGTATTATACATTTGTCATCTTCTAAGATCTTTAGTACATGTATTTCTCTGTTGCATAGTTATAGCCAGGGCAAGCTAACAATCATTTCTACCGAACGAATGTCTCCATCATTTCATCAACTGCTACTTTTTGAGACTGGCATAACTGTTTCACTTTTGCCGAATAGTCAACTACAGATATTCTGCGTCCAAACTTTCTCCTGTTGAACAAAAGAGAACTTTTCAATTTGCAAATCTAGTGTAAATATGAAATTATATTCCTACAAATATACTTCTACTATTGCAGCCAATATTTTTAGATACCAACAAACTTTGCAGTGCCTAGATATAGACCCTCGTATACTTAATCCACCTACGTGTTCTTGTTTTTCATTTTTCAACTATATTCCTGCTGGACAAGTCATTACAGGTGATGTCGATAAAAATTGTAACTGAAAATGGCGTTCTGAAGTAAAGGGTCCAAATTTCAGAGAGTCTTGATCTTTCAATTGACGGGAAAATTTCATCTCTAGACTCTATTTTGAAGATTTTGTCAGACTATGGGCTAAATATGAAAAAGAAGAAACACTTTTTGGCACACTGTTTTTCCCTATAATAGCTCTAAAACTTCATTGTTATTTCGGATTTCAAACATTTCGGTTGAGCATCACTGAAGAGACATTATTTGTCGAAATGCGCATTGGTACCGTATAAGTTTTACACTTGACAACTTGTCCAGGGGAACTTCATCTCTATTATGATTATTTTCGAAGATTATTCAGACTATGAGCTAAATATGAAAAAGAAGAAAAACTTGACACCTTGTCCAAATGGATAAAAAGTATGAGAAACATTAAAATCTCACATTAGACACATTAAAACAAAGTACGTACCATCTATCCTTCTGTGTGTAGTAAACCAGAAGTGATGAAAGAAGGATAGGTTACGTAAGGAGTATGTATTGGTTCCAGCTGATAAAACTTGTAACAACATTGTCTTTGTAAGGCTTAATGTTACAAATGTTTTTTAAACGATTAATTCCACATTTGGTAATCCAATTTATATACTCCAAGTTCCCTATCCAAAGACGAAATTCTTCAAAATAATGTTTCAGTTTAAAAAACATTTGATATCTCAGTCAATGGAATGAATGAATGTGAATTACTGTACCTAGATGTATATCGAATTCCAAAACTACACAAAACCCCTTACAATCAGAGAGGCATTGCAGGATCCAGTAAATGCTCTGCCAGCTCGACTAAGACCTTATTCTTATACTCCTCGGGAAAATAGCAACTGATGTGAAGGAAAACCTTTGGACGTATTGTGTCATAGCGTATCCCTAAAGTAGTGTAAATGAAATGTGGATTTTCAACATTTCCGAAGAACTTTTTAGTAAATTTGAAATCCCAAATCAACAGCATCAAAACGTACAACGTTTCAGGACTTTACACGATCATTCCCCGCGAACAATTAAGGAACAGGCTTTTTGACATCATAAAAAGCTGTTTCTTCAATAAGAATGGAACACGGACATATTCATATCTGTGCTCAGTCATTCAGGAAATTGTTTTATCAAACACCACTCTAATTCTCCGAAGCTGATTTTAAAAAAAAGTTGCTGGTGGAGTTCCTCATTGACGAATATTTACGTACTATTTCGTTATCATGTTTTCCAATAGTCTGTTGGAATTTCCATGGACACAATTGTGTTCTATTATTAGCTGACCTGTTTTTCTTTTTTCTTATGAGGCAGAAAGGATTCAATACCTTTTACATGAGAAGAAAAAAAGCCCTTGTGTTGGCCTTCAACTCCACATTTAGATGTATTTGACGACATTTTTCTATCAATAATGCCCATTTTTACTCAAATGTCGATTCCATATATCCCAGTGAACTTGAGATAAAAGACACCACAGAGTTTTCCACATCTGCTTCATACCTTTATATTTCATTGAACATTAATGTTAACGGCAAATTAACAACTCAACTTTATGATAAACGGGATGATTTCAGCTTCTCCATCGTCAAAGCCCCGTATTTATGAAGCAATGCCGCCCCCCCCCCCCCCCCATTATCACCTGCATATGGTGTTGATGTCACTCACCTGATTCGATACTAACGAGTATGTTCTGTGTATGATCAGTTTTTTAATTTAAGTAGGCTACTGACAAATAAGTTAATGTTACAGGGGTTTCGTCAGTCTCGTCTTAAAGCCAGCATTTCGCGAATTCTATGGTCGTTATAACAAATTAACAATATAGCATTCCAATGGGGTCAAATGCTGTCTGACGCGTTTCATACCAATAGCCAAGTCCTCTCCCTATCTACACTACACTACCATTCGGATCACACTCGTTCTTTTCCGTATCCGGTTTATTTGCGGTTACGAAAATAGCCGAGTAGTTACGATTGCTGCATTACGTTGCAATATCGATATGCAGTGAAACATTAAGGTATCACACCGGTAATTGTCCAATCAAAATGAACTTGGTCAATTGTAGTTCCATATATTTAAAGAAATATTTTTTTTCCTTGTGCGATTTTTCTCATTTCCTCTTCTTCTTTTCTCTTAAATTAGGAAATTTTGTGTAATTTGTAGAAATAACCAAGTGTATACAAAGGAACTATTTGCCGCTAGTAGCTGAGGCTACTTCCTGAGGTGCACTCCGGCTGTTTACACACATGTGAAAAACACGTGTATTTGAGGGTAGTCTTGTTTGCGGGTAATTTTTTTTTTTTCGAAAATGCCGCGTAGGGTGTTGTTTTTCTGGTGTCGGCAGACGAGATAGGTAACATAGAACGTTCCCGACTGCTTTATTCGGCATCAATTCTGTAAACTGATTTCTTATGATTTTTTTCCCTCTATAGTAATATGTAGTGAAAATAATTACCGGTGTGATACCTTAAGCGCGAGCTTAGAGGACCTACGTACTAAGGCGGATTTATTATTTTAGGAAAAATTCATGTTTGTGACAGTGGCACATTAGGGGCTCCTTACGTATTTCATGTGATGAATTTTAAAGACGGGACCGATTTTGAAACTTAACGTACCAACCTCGAAGGGTTTTGAAGTTTACATCTTATTTTGGTGGGTTTAACATTTTAAAAATATATATATAACTACGTCACGAAATGGTTACGTGTTTGGTTTTTTGTTGTTGTTGTTGTCGTTGTTTTTTTTCGTATAGATTACAAAAGATTTGGATAAGAATATCTATTTGTAATATTGTACAGATATGGTACATATTGTTTATAATACTGTTTATTTGACATACCACAAGACGTGAACAAATAAACTGTCCACTTATGTCTGGGTCCCAAGTTTATCTCATTCATTTATCTGTCTATTTCATCTGTACGAAATCGTAGCATTCCATCACTTGATTTCATAACCGCCCAATAAGGAAATTTTGACCCAGTCACATTCATCATCCGTGATTCAAACTATTACCGAATTATTTATATGCGCACCAGATAGACCGCTATCGTAAAAGCCTTGAAACCAATTCAAACAGATTAATTGCCCGCTGAATAATTATCCAAGTAGGACTCAGTACACCGGATGTATTGAATTTTGTTTTACCAATAATTATTAATTAACATTCTTTTTAATTGACAGTATTTTTTTTTTTTTTTTGTTGCTAATTAAGATTTTTCATATGAATATAACGGCACCTTATTTTCTCCGTTTGTTCCTACCCCTCAACTTTTAAAAACTACACTAAACTGTGCCTTAACTCACTATATCTGATAGTAAGTAATATATGTGTTTATTTACTGAAAAATTGTCCAACTTAATGCAGTAAACGTGATCTCGTTGGGCATACTAGATATTAAAACCGCGAGGGAATCGGAGACGAAATAATAGTTCCGATATTCCGTATCAATGTCTAAAGAGCTTTATCACACACTGCTGTCCCATGGAGCTCCTCGTGACGAAGCAGTAAATTTTGACAGAGATATTATTTTTTATTGAAATATCATGTAAATACAAGCGTTGAGTGATTACATTTTAGGTATAATGATAATATGAGCAGGTTATTTTATATCACGTGTCTTATTGGTTATCATGCTCTCGCACTGTTATAACGTTGTGTATTTCACTCATTTAATGCTTTAAAATCTATGGTATTCAGTCCGGACATGACTATTTCATTCCTAATACTTCAGATTTTTTCCCCTAGCAAATAGCTAGCGTTCCAAGAATGAATATTACAAATACTGACCTTTGACCTATGGAGAGGTTATACGGGTTTTCTGGTTGAGGGGTGGTGGAATTTTTTCCAGAGGCAGGGGTCCTGAATTTTAGTGATTTTAGGAGTAATTTTTAACCATATAATTAACATCATAGTCAGATGACAAGCAGGTAAATAATTGTAACACAAGAATTGACCGAGATATGTACACCTTATACATATATCCGCGAGTACCCAAACTCCGTCACTCACGGTGGCCTAGTGGTTAGAGCGTTCGCCCCGCATGCGGAAGGCCGCGACAGACCTAAGTCGTTAAAATCTAAATTTTTAGTATTAAAATTTGTATTTGTTAAATAAATACTTAGCAGGTGATATATTCACCTGCTTGCAGTCTTGTATCGAAAAAACAAACAAACATGTAAACAAAAAAGCACCCTTCGTGACCCTCCACCTCTGACATGTTCAGAACCCAACATCCGGTATCATCTATTCTTTGACATAAAAAAAAAATTACAAGGGGGATGAAGGGGAGGTGGGTTGGAACCTCTGATTTATAAAGGTAAGTATTTATTTAACAAAACAAATTTTAATACTAAAAATTTAGAATTTATCACAATAAATACGTTACCTTTATAAATTTATGTAAGCAGAATTCAAAGTAGAGCTGAATCCTCTTGAGATTGACAACGAGGAGGAAAAACCACTTTCTGAGCTGAAACTAGAGGCCCCTGCGAGAACAAACTGTCACTATGAAGGGGCATAGACCTAAGATAATGGTTATAAAAGGTACTATCAGACCTCCAATAACCAGCTGACATGATTTCCGACATAGAGGAGGAATTGAAAATAGCCCAGGAACAAGACAAGGCTCTAAAATCATGTGCCTGAACTTGAACACGAGAAAAGGCTTCTGGAGATGAAGACTGGTAAGCCATCTTAACAGTCTGACAAAGCCAAGTAGAAATAGTCTTAGCCGAAATATCACTTAGACCTTTCTTAATGGGGATGAAAAGTCTAGTGGAACCAGAAGGTCTGAGCGTTGACGAAACAGAAATATATTTCTGAAGTGTACGCACTGGACATAAATCCTGATTACCTAATGATTTAGGTAGAGCAGGAATAACAATAGCTCCAGATCAATAGCATTAAAACCTATGACTTTTCAACACTGTACACGACCATTCCTCACGATAAATTAAAGACTAGACTTTTTGACATCATAGACAGTTGCTTCTTTAACAAAAACGGAAAACGGAAATACTCATATCTAGTGATCAGTCATTCAAAAACTTACTTTGTTAAACACCACTCTGATTCCACGCTCTGAAGTTGAAATAAAAAATATGCTAGAGTTCCTCATTGACAATATCTTCGTGGTCTTTGGTGATCAGGTCTTCCAACAGTCTGTTGGAATTCCCATGGACACGAATTGTGCTCCTTTGTTAGCTGACCTGTTTTTATATTCATATGAAGCAGAATTTATTCAAAAACTTCTACGTGAGAAGAAAAAAAATCTCTCGCTTTGACCTTTAATTCGACTTTTAGATATATCGATGACGTTTTGTCTATTAACAATGATAGCTTTCATTCATATGTCGATTTGATATATCCCTTTGAGCTCGAAATAAAGGACACCACAGAGTCGTCCACTTCTGCTTCATACTTAGATATTTTATTGAAAGTAGACATTAACGGCAAACTGACAACTCAACTGTATGACAAACGGGATGATTTCAGCTTCTCCATCGTCAACTTCCCACATTTATGTAGCAATATTCCATTATCACCTGCATATGGTGTTTATATATCTCAACTGATTCGATATGCAAGAGCTTGTTCTGGGTATAGTCAGTTTTTAAATCGAGGTAAGCTCCTGACAAACAAGTTGATGGTACAGGGATTTCAACAGTCTCGATTGAAGTCAGCATTTCGCAAATTCTATGGTCGTTATAACGATCTAGTTCGTCAATACAACCTCGCATTGGGTCAAATGCTGTCTGACGTGTTTCATACCGATTGTTAAGCCGTTCTTGGCACACTGATTTGACTGCGGATAACTCCGTTTACCTGGTCAGGTTATGGGGCTCACGGCGGGTGTGACCGGTCAACAGGGGATGCTTACTCCTCCTAGGCACCTGATCCCACCTCTGGTGTGTCCAGGGGTCCGTGTTTGCCCAACTATCTATTTTGTATTGCTTGTAGGAGTTATGAGATTGATCACTGTTCGTTATCTTCACCTTGCTGATAACTGATTCTTGGCTAAGAAAGATGGATCTGTCAACAGAGTAACTGGAGAATTATCTGCAGAAAATCTGAGACAAGAATCTGCAATGGAGAGAGCATGAATCTCACTCCTTCTACGACCAGAAGCTAAAGCTAATAAAAAAAAAAAAGCACTTCAAGGTCAAAAACTTAAAGGTAGCTAAAAATAAAGGTTCAAAAGGAGGAAATTGTAAAGTCCTAAGAACCAAAGCTAAATTCCAGGATGGAACCAACCTACGTTGTCTAGGCCGTTCCAAACAAAAATTCTTGACCATGAGGGAGAAGAACTCGTTCTTCCCGAAATCAGGACCTCCTGACAAAGCTATAGTTCTAGATAAAGCTGAACGATAGCCCTTAATAGTAGAGGGAGAGAAGCCTTTATCTTCAAACAGATAGACTAAAAACTGTTGGACAGTAACTGCGAGAGGATCAATTTCCTTTGAACGACACCAAGAACAGAAGATGTTCCACTTAGAGTCATAAATTGCTGCTGTAGATTTTCTGACCGAACTAGAGATACGTTTGGCTGCTGTGTCAGAAAAGCCATCCTGTCTAAGAGATTCCCTGACAGTAACCATGCGTGTAGATGGAGGTTGGAAAGATTCTGTTGAACTTTCCTGCCTTTGAATTGAGACAAAAGATCTTTCCTGAGAGGAAGAAAAATTGGTCTCGCACAACACAGCTGAAGAAGATCTGGAAACCACGACTGTTTTGGCCATGCTGGAGCAATAAGAATGGTCTTGCAAGTTTCTACCCTGATTTTGTGTAGAATCTTGGGAAGGAGGCGAAAAGGAGGAAACACGTAAGAGAACATCCCCTTCCAATCGAAAGACATTGCATCCACTGCTAAAGCTTTGCTGTCTGGAATTGGAGAGACAAACGTTGGCAGTTTGCAATTCAGATGCGTAGCAAAGAGGTCTAAATGAGGACGATCTTACCTGAGACAGATCTCCTGAAAGACTGCTGGATGTAACTCCCATTCTGTATTCACTGGATGCAGTGACCTTGAGAGAGCATCCGCTACTAGGTTCAGATTGCCAGGAACATGCCTGACTGACAAGCGAATTCCCAGGGAACGGCAAAACAACAGAATTTCTTTGCACAGAAGGTAAAGAGACTGAGAATGTGTGCCGCCCTGATTCTGCAGATAAGCCACTACTGTTGTATTGTCTGTGGCTATCATCAGAGATTGACCTTGAACAAAATGGGAAAGGTGTTTCAATGCCAGAAGAACAGCCTGCATCTCCAGTAAATTGATGCGTTCTGTCAATTGGAGACAGGACCATAGACCTGATGCCTCTCTGCCTTCCAGGGTAGTTCCCCTGCCTGTCAGAGAAGCATCCGTAAACAGGGTCATAGAAGGGGGGGTCTAGCGAGCAACCTATCATAACATTCTCTCTCACTGACCACCACAGAAGATGAGGATACAATCTGGGAAGAATGGGAATAACAGCTTCCCACTGTTGTGAGGCTGGTACCCAAAATTCCAGAAGATACCACTGAATGGGACGGATAAGTAAGCATCCGTCAGATCTAAAGAAGATGTCCACATCCCTGTATGGAGAGAGGTTCTGATCGACCTGTTGGTCTCCATTTTGAAATGTGGAATCACCAGATACTGATTCAGAAAAGAGAGGTCCAACACAGGTCTCATTTGTCCATTCTTTTTTGGGTACAAGAAAGAGACGAGAGTAGAACCCCCAACCTAGAGGTGGACTTACTTCTTCCAATACATTCTTATGGAGAAGTAAAGACACTTCCTCTTGCAACAACAGATTTTTCTGCGGGTCCCTGGTCATTGAAAGTTCCAGAGGAACCGCAGAGAGAGGAGGCTGTTCTCAAAAATGAAGCTCTAAACCCCTCCGTAGCACAGAAAGAACCCATTTGTCCGAAATGAGACGGGACCAATGAGGAAGAAAAAGAGAGAGGCGTCCTCCCACAGGAAGATGAGGAAAGGGAACCCCTACTTCCTCGGAGAGAGTGGTTTGTGCTACAGGAGGAGGGAGAGGCATCAAAACTGAGATTTCTTACCCTTGGCCACTTTGTTTTTTTATTATTAGACCCAGAAGCCGACGGGAAAGAACGATGCTCATTATTTCTCTTAAGGTTACGTGAACCTTGCAGAGAAGAGCCTGATTTAGCAGAACCTTGCGATTTACTTCTAGAAGAATCTGATTTAGGAGAACAAGAGACACGCCTAGAACTACCATTGTTGAGTTGTACATCCACTATAACAGTAGGAGGTTCTTTGTGTAATTCCTCTTGTAATTTGCGTAAAGAGATGCCAAATAACTGCTCTTTATGAAGAGAAAAAAGTAGGTTGTAACTCAGAGACGTTAGATTTTTGACATCTTAGACATCTTGTCTCCTGGCTAAAGAAAAACTGGCAATAGTGCCAAGATTCAAGAGCTGAGAAGTGCAAAGACATCTATCTACTTGGAGAAGAAAAGAACGAAAATCATCAAATTCTTCGCCCTTATCTTTAAGAGAGGCACCTGCAGCAGCAAGAAAGTGCTCCGCATACTGTAAAGCTGCGGCAACACCCCGAAGATTGTTCTCCGACCTAGAATATGAAGTCTGAGATAACTTGACACCCTCAGAAGACTTAACACCAAGAAGATTGGAAAAAGTCTTATAAAAAAACAGGTTGAGATTTTCCCAAGGAAACATCATGAAGATCAAAATACTTCATTCTAACCTTTCCAGGGAAAGAAGATGTACTAAAGGCCAGATTTTGTTTAACTAAATTGGAGGCCATCAAAACTAAAGAGTCGGGACCTGACAATTCTCTACGAATTGCGTAAACTTTGACTCTAAGAGAGAGATTATCTACAGTAAGCTGATCCTGAGAAGACCCACCTTCATCAACCGAATGAACAGGAGAAAGGCAACTGTCACTAAGAAAAGATGCCTCCTGACTACTGGGAGCCAAAGACAAGGAGCCATCCTCCTCGTCCGCTTTATTATCAAAAGCGGGCCGAGGGGTGACAAGAGCAGCCCCAGGAACAGTGGGGGACGTAGTTGATTTGCTTTCATTCAAATCGAGCCTACGTTCCACTGTCTTGAATTTAGATGAAAGGGAAGCCTCAAGCTTCTGTGAATAGAAGAAACCAAAGACTTAATGTCGTCCTTATTGAAGGACTCAATTAAGTTACGTCTACTGACAAAACCTTGACCTGACCACACAGGTTGAGTCGAGTAGGTATAAGGTGGCACAGGATACATGGGATGAGGAAATCTAGCTGGTCACCTAGACCGATAAAACGTATCCCTAAGGTTACCCGAAGGAAAACTCTCCGTGCGAGAACTAACCACCGGACTACAGGGAGATCAAGTAATGGTAGAGGTAACTGATAGTTGCCTACTGACGTAACCGGAGTAGGAGGAATTCCTGGGGAATCCATGACATTCCCATACGAAAGGAAAGAGTCAGAGTCAATGGGACCAAAACTACGAGAATCAATAGAGTCCCAGTACTCACACTCTACAGCAATAAAAGGTGATTTATTATGAAATTTTCACCTTCATTGGCCATGTTGCTTAATAATGTAATATTTCAATAACTACCATGCAATACTTAGCCAAAAAAGCAAGTAGAAAATTATTTTCCTCCTCGAGAAAAACGTGAACGTGACTGCAATCGGCGGAAAAGAAAAGATGATACCGGATGTTGGGTTCTGAGCATATCAGAGGTGGAGGGTCACGAAGGGTGCATTTTTGTTTACATGGTTTTTTCCGATACAAGACTGCAAGCAGGTGAATATATCTAAATTTATAAAGGTAACGTATTTATTGTGATAAATCAGGTAGTGACAGTTCCATCGCCGAGCGTTTGGCATCACGTGTGAATGTCACGGAGATGACCTTAAAAACGGATGTCCCGTGTCGCAAAAAACCCCTGCTCAAAGGCCGTAAGCGCCGAGCAAAGGCCTAAATTTGAAGCCCCTCACCGGTCTTGGTGACGTCTCCACATAATTGAAAAATTCTCTCTCTCTCTCTCTTGAGAGAGAGAGAGAAAATCAGTCAGTAAGCGGAAAACACGCTGCAATACTCTCTGAATTATTTTTATACCCCCCGCAACAAGTTGTGGGGGGGGGGATACTGGAATCGGGTTGTCCGTCTGTCTGTCCGTAGTCCGTCTGTAGACGCAATGGTTTCCGGGCTCTAAAGCATTATCCTTTCCACCTACCGTCACCATATCATATATATGGACTACCCATGGTATGAAGATGTTCCCTATCGATTTTGGGGTCAAAAGGTCAAAGGTCAAGTGCATTGGACATTGAAGTAGCAATATGGTTTTTGGGCTCTAAAGCGTTATCCTTTCCACCTACAGTCACCATATCAAACATATGGACTACCCATGGGATGAAGATGTTCCCTATCGATTTTGGGGTCAAAAGGTCAAAGGTCATGCGCACTGGACATCGAAGTAGCAATATGGTTCGGTTTGTCATGCCATTTGTATTTTACACTCAGAAAAGAGGTAGTTTATACCTATTACCAACACCCTTTGGGAGATTGGGGTAAGCGGGGGGTATTCTTAGTGAGCATTGCTCACAGTACCTCTTGTTTGATTTGTTTCTTGTTTGCTACACTTGAACATTACTTGAACAGTACTATTCACTTATTGGGCTTATATAACACCACTAAATAGAACGTGTATCACATTTGTGTGTATTACGTCCAACTAACCCAACCGTGTTATCAGGGCCCTCTACAGTATGGCAACATTTTTTTTGTCCCTGTTTCTCAAAGAGAAAACAATTTTTACGATTTGAAAAAGTATTAAATTGTATTTTAAGAAAGGTATCAACAACAGAAATAAATAGCGTTAATATAACGTATTTTTATTTACATGTAATAATGTCACGCTAACATTATCTCCGACGTGTAGTGCATCAGGGCAAATCTAGACGAAAATTTAAACATTTTAGCCACATTATTAAATATGGTATATCATTTTTAACCCTTGACATAAACATTCATAAAAGTGGCTGCCAGGTGAAAATAAGCATGTCGTCGCTGCGACGCAGGATTGATTGATTGAATATTGTTTAACGTCCCTCTCGAGAATATTTTACTCATATGGAGACGTCACCACTGCCGGTGAAGGGCTGCGAAATTTAGGCCTATACTCGGCGCTTATGACCATTGAGCAGGGAGGGATCTTTATCGTGCCACACCTGCTGTGACACGGACCTCGATTTTTGCGGTCTCATCCGAAGAACCGCCCAATTTAGTCGCCTCTTACGACAAGCAAGGAGTACTGAAGACCTATTCTAACCCGGATCTCCACGAGACGCATCGATGTGATAGCGAATGAAAGGGAAAGTGATTACTTATTTCACATAAAATATGAGAGATATATTAAATTACATATTAATCTAATGTTATTTAGTTTTGACATATTCTTGAATTGACTGTTCTAACTTACCGGCATTTCATTGTAGATTTTCAGCATGGAAAAAATGACGTCACAATCACATTCATTTACAAACTGCGCAGGGTTTCCCGAAAGTGACGGAATTAAGGACTTTATGTATTTTGACATTCACCTTTTAGAATCAATTATTATAGATATGATTTAATTTTCCCTCTTTTTATAGTACGCACTGATTTGCAACCTAAACTTTGAAAATGGGGGTGGGGGTGGGGGTACGCCCCTTTAAATCCGCCAATGGACTATACTGATTGTCCACGGTATAAACTTAATAACTTTGTTTTGGGAATTTTCATTTTCTGTCTTTACTCCAAGATAAGTAAACTCATCTTGCAGCTATAGAAAGCTACTTACACACACGAGAAATCCCTAAAATATACCTGCAATGTCATTGGATACAAAAAACGACAATTATGCACTTAATGAATTCACAACGTATTTTCCAAGATTAACTGGCATATTTTCTACCCTAAGAAATTTTTCAAAGTCATTCCTGGAACCTGGTTTTTGCTACGAGATCACCTTCATCGATTTCAATTTGTCCAAGACTTCCCGGTGTTTAATGGAAAAAGCGATGGGGTTAGATCAGACGACAGGAGAATTCAGGTAAGCAGGCATTTACATCCTTTCCTTCCTCTCCCTAGTTTTATAGTCCAGTGTCAGAAGGCACGATTTGTCAGTTTATTAATTTATTGTTTGTTTGTTTATTTGTTGTATGTTTCTTTAAAATAATTTGAATTTTAGATGCATTCTCCAGTACTGAAACTGCAATATTGATATTTCAAATTATAATAATATAAAGTTCGTATCAATGCCTTAAAATTCATATCTAGGACTAATGAAGGTAGGGATGTTTTAAATTTAATTGTGTACTGTATTTGAAAAAGAGGGTATGGCCATGAAGTTAAGATGACTCGATATTGCCTTAATGAAATATATCACTGAGAGATACTCAAAGTATAGCATGAACGAATTATCTAGTAACCTAGTATGGTTTTCAACAAAACACTGTTTACGAGTATGATAATTTGTATTTTATATCATAGATCAATGTAAACAGACACAATAATATTCGTCGTTTTAGAATAAATACAGATTTTCAACTCAAAGTCAGCGGTAACCAGTTATGATACTATTTATTAGTTTGGTCATTCTAATATCAATGAATAAATCATCAATTTAATCATCTTAATATAGTTGATTTCATACTATACACTACCACAGCATTCTAAATAGATCAAATCTGATCCAGACTGTGACAAATTAAGCATGGCAAGCAGCGACCCACGCTTCTGAATTTAACTGCTGACCCGCTGAACATCTCTTCTCTCTCTCTCTCTCTCTCTCTCTCCTTAGATAATTTTAGAACTAAGTAAGAAACACCAAAAATCAGTGAAATAGATTTTAAATCAATACTGATTGCTTTGTGTGGTTTGTTTACAAGTATCGAAGTGCTTTAATAATTAGCATCCATTTTCTACGAAAGCCTATTAGTATCATATAAAAATATATTTACATTCCCCTATCTCGTAATTACGAGAAAAGATCTCGTTATTACGAGATAGTTATCTCGTAATTACGAGAAAAAATCTCGAAATTACGAGATAATTATCTCGAAATTACGAGAAAAATATGTAAATATTGGTCACATGATATTTTTCTTTATATGAGCTCTCCTCTCCTCATTCCGTCAGTGTGTTTTGGATGCTGTTAAATAAATATTAAATATAAGAAATCATTTTTCATTCAAAGCATACCAAGTCGACCAATAGAATTTTTAGAAAGTTAACTTATCCAACGAAAGCTTATTCATGCATTTAAAGTACAATGGAAAGAAAACGACGATTTATTATTGTAGGTTTCTGCACTAT
This sequence comes from Ostrea edulis, assembly GCF_947568905.1. Classification (NCBI taxonomy): domain Eukaryota; kingdom Metazoa; phylum Mollusca; class Bivalvia; order Ostreida; family Ostreidae; genus Ostrea; species Ostrea edulis. The sequence goes on along the minus strand of NC_079168.1, from coordinate 65,070,732 downwards.
CAATTAATTAAATCAATTAAATTTTACGATGATATAAGCTAATAATAAAGTTAAACTATCATTATGCTTAGTGTAACTGTGTATAAATTTGAAAGTTCAAGATTCTTGTAATTCCACCGTTAAGTACACACTATGATGGTACATATTGTCGTTTGGAACACATCATCCTCGGCGACGATATGCACGTACCCTCAAGGTGCATATTGTCTGTTGGTACCTATACTACATATTGTCGCTGACGATAATATGCGCCGACACAAGGCATATTTTTTGCATCACGGTACATACTGTCGTCGGAGACAATAAATATTGGAGTATATTGTCACCGGTCGCGATAGATGGGAAAGGGGGGGGGGGGGTAAGATAACTATAGGTATCTCTGTAGAGAATATTTAGCTGTGGTTAAATGCTAAATTGTTTAATGCGAATGAGTATTTGGAATTCTTGTACGATTCCAATACCATTTTCAATGGAGTCCGTGATCGCCTTTTTGTTAATCTCATTAAATGATTACATGTTTGACTTGTTTCATTTTATATATTGATAAATTTCAATTTAAAATATCTATAACGCTTTAAGTGTATGCATCTTTTGTTTTTACTTTCTTAGTAACATGCATGTACAGGGACTAGTGCCATCGCTCTCTCTCTCTCTCTCTCTCTCTCTCTCTCTCTCTCTCTCTCTCTGTACATCTAATAATGGTGAGGGTTTTTGTCGGTACATATTGTAGGAGTCATGTAACAACTCTATCTACGTATATACAGGTTTCACACCTCCAGTTTACAATCCTTTGAATTGGAGATCAAACCTCCGTAATAAAACAAAAATAAACCCCTGTTGATCTGACAAATTTTGAAAACACAAAAATAGACGTACAAATATTCCGGTTCTAATGATATTAGTCTTTGATCATTGTATAACCCGATGAAAGAAATAAAACCCACATGAAATGTGCGTAAACATATGCATTTCATGTTTCTAAAAGTGTGATTATGACCGGAACTAAACTTACGCGGACCGGAACGTAAATGATAACCCGGAACGAAAATTATAGGTATTTAGCATCGTTCGCCCCGTATGCGTTCCTAAATCATGCACACCGGACGACAATAGGTACCGTCACACACACTTTGAATGAGATCATTTCGATTTCCTGACCAATCAACAAAGAGGGAAATAGTATCAAACGTTTCCAAGATTTTCCATAAGTTGTGCAACTCGGCTTTATATCAATATTTTCTCGTAATTACGAGATTTTTTCTCGTAATTACGAGATAATGGAATGTGAATGATTTTTTTTACATGATACAATGTACTAATAGGCTTTCGTAATTTTCCTATAGTGTTGATATTTTCGAAATAGCAAATATTTGTGCGATTCTTTCTCTGAATTCTTACATCAAAGTAAATATCCACGTGCTCTACAGTTGCTGTACAGGTTATGATTTGATTGTAGTGTTCACAACACATGGAAACCATTTGCAGTATGATAATATTCAAACCATCTAACGTTGAGTGCGGAAACCATGTTCTTACATCCGTTAATGTAAAAATTTCTGATATAGAATTAATATTACCGTTATGTATCCTGAGGCAATTGATATACTCGACGTGCTTGTAATACTAATAGCATATTTTCTACATAAATAAAAAAGTCCCCCCAACTCGGTGGCTGTGCAGTATGTTATTGTTGATCGCTATAATACATGAAGCGGATCCAGAAAATGTTCAAAGAGGGGATGTGAGTCAAATTTGTATCTTTTCCTCTCAAAGACCCCAAAATGGTGAAAAATGCCGTACCTTGTGGGGGTTGGGGTTGCCCCTTTTCTGGACCAGCTATTGTAGTGATCATCTGTACATTCATAAATCAACTTGCTAATTGTAACTTTGAGAATGAATGACTCGGAAGCGAATTATCTGACGGATTCTACAAAATGGTATAGCTGGATCGCATTTTACGAGTTTGTACAACAGAATGCAGAGTGATAAAAAGAGTAAGAATAGCATAGCACTAAAAGGTTAGCATAGCGTTAAATTGGTTGCGAAGTGTAGAAAACAGTAACGAACCGTTATAAAGTATAGCGGAATATTATAAAGGGTAGCAGAATATTATAAGGGTAGCGGGGTATTATATAGTGTAGTGGAATATTATAAAGTGTAGCGGAATGTTATAAAGTGTAGCGGAATGTTATAAAGGGTAGCGGAATGTTATAAAATATAGCGGAATATTATAAAGTTTAGCGGGATGTTATAGGGTAGCGAAATATCATAAAGGGTAGCAGAATGTTATAGGGTAGCGTACAGATGTAGTGTTAAATAGGGTAGCGGGATGTTATATAGGGTAGAGGTGTTTATATAGGGTAACGGAGCGTTATAAAGGATAGAGATGTTTATATAGAGTAACGGAGCGTTATGAAGGATAGAAGTGTTTATATTAGGTAACGGAGCGTTTTAAAGGATAGAGGTGTTTATATAGGGTAACGGAGCGTTATAAAGGATAGCGGTTTTTATATAGGTTAACGGAGCGTTATAAAGAATAGAGGTGTTTATATAGAGTAACGGAGCGTTATAAAGGATAGAGGTGTTTATATAGGGTAACGGAGTGTTATATAGATTGATTGTTTCTTGCTTAACGTCTCGCTCGAGAATTTTTCTCTCATATGGAGTCGTCACCAAGACCGGTGAAGGGTTCAAATGTAAGCTTATGCTCGGCGCTTACGGCCATTGAGCAGTGGGGGTTCTTTAGCTTGCCACGCCTACTGTGACACGGGACATCCGTTTTTAAGGTCATCACCGAGGACCCGTGACATTCACACCTGATGCCGAGCGTTTGGTGATGGAACGGTCACTACCTGTTTTAACGAATTCGGTATGTCGCGGCCGGCATTCGAACCCCGGCCTACCGCATGCGGGGCGAACGCTAACCTCTCCGCCATCGCGACGGTGCGGAGTGTTATAAAGGATAGAGTTGTTTATATAGGGTAACGACGCGTTATAAAGGATAGATATGTTTACATAGGGTAACGGAGCGCTATAAAGAATAGAGGTGTTTATATTGGGTAACGGAGCACTATAAAGAATAGAGGTGTTTATATTGGGTAACGGAGCGCTATAAAGGATAGAGGTGTTTATATTGGGTAACGGAGCGTTATAAAGAATAGAGGTGTTTATATAGGGTAACGAAGCGTTATAAAGGATAGAGGTATCTATATAAGGTAACGGAGTGGTATAAAGGATAGAGGTATTTATATAAGGTACCGGAGCGTTATAAAGGATAAAGATGTTTATATAGGGTAACGGAGCGTTATAAAGGATAGAGGTATTTATATAGGGTAACGGAGCGTTATAAAGGATAGAGGTGTTTATATAGGGTAACGGAGCGTTATAAAGGATAGAGATGTTTATATTGGGTAACGGAGCGTTATAAAGGATAGAGGTGTTTATATTGGGTAACGGAGCGTTATAAAGAATAGAGGTGTTTATATAGGGTAACGGAGCGTTATAATGAATAGAGGTGTTTATATAGGGTAACGGAGCGTTATAAAGGATAGAGGTATCTATATAAGGTAACGGAGTGGTATAAAGGATAGAGGTGTTTATATAGGGTAACGGAGCGTTATAAAGGATAGAGGTGTTTATATAGGGTAACGGAGCGTTATAAAGGATAGAGGTGTTTATATTGGGTAACGGAGGATTATAAAGGATAGAAATGTTTATATAGGGTAACGGAGCGTTATAAACGATAGAGGTGTTTACATTGGGTAACGAAGCGTTATAATGATTAATGAATATTGTTTTACGTCCTTCTCGAGAATATTTCACTCATGGAGACGTCACCATTGCCGGTGAAGGGCTGCAAAATTTAGGCCTATGCTCGGCGCTTATGGTCATTGAGCATGGAGGGGTCTTTATCGTGCCACACCTGCTGCGACACGGGGCCTCGGTTTTTGCGGTCTCATCCGAAGGATCGCCCCATTTAGTCGCCTCTTATGACAAACAAGCGGGTACTGAGGACCTATTCTAACCCGGATCAGGATAGAGGTGTTTATATAGGGTAACGGAGAGTTATAAAGGATAGAGGTGTTTATATTGGGTAACGGAGGATTATAAAGGATAGAAATGTTTATATAGGGTAACGGAGCGTTATAAACGATAGAGGTGTTTACATTGGGTAACGAAGCGTTATAATGATTAATGAATATTGTTTTACGTCCTTCTCGAGAATATTTCACTCATGGAGACGTCACCATTGCCGGTGAAGGGCTGCAAAATTTAGGCCTATGCTCGGCGCTTATGGTCATTGAGCATGGAGGGGTCTTTATCGTGCCACACCTGCTGCGACACGGGGCCTCGGTTTTTGCGGTCTCATCCGAAGGATCGCCCCATTTAGTCGCCTCTTATGACAAACAAGCGGGTACTGAGGACCTATTCTAACCCGGATCAGGATAGAGGTGTTTATATAGGGTAACGGAGAGTTATAAAGGATAGAGGTGTTTATATAGGGTAACGGAGGATTATAAAGGATAGAAATGTTTATATAGGATAGCGGAGCGTTATAAAGGATAGAGATGTTTATGTAGGGTAACGGAGCGTTATAAAGGATAGAGGTGTTTATATAGGGTAACGGAGCGTTATAAAGGATAGAGATGTTTATATAGGGTAACTAGATGTGAATAAAAGGTAGCGGAGTGATTATGGAAAGTGATATATTAGTGGTATTATTGTATCAATTTCTCAAGTTTGTGGAGGATTTTAATTTTTTACTATGTCCATATTATAAAAACAATGAAAATTAAACTTTCACATAAAATGAGTGATTGTGCGATAATTGTTTTCATTTCCCATTGACTGTCATTGACACAGCTTTCCCTGCAAACGGAGATAGGTCCACAGAGTATTCCTTGATGAGAGATTTTGTTTCTGATTGGATTTCTGGTGAAAGAAGTGTTGCCTTGATGAGATGTTTCACTGAATAATGATTTGATTCCAGGTGAAAGCAAACACATGTAATTGAATTAAACAATATTGTAACATGCGAGTACAAGGGCCACCGCGTGGGAATCCGAATCGTGTGTCGTAGAGTCGTCAACATTTACATACAAGCAAATGAACCTTTGTAGTAAATTCAATCCACTTTCCAATATAATCTTAATTAACAAAGTAAAGAGATAAATACACATTACATGAAAGAAAACAAGTATCGTCATGGTGATCGATATTCGATCTTGAACAATGCACTATTTTAACTTTTCAAAAGACAGATATTTAAGTACTGGAACTTTTGCACAAGAGAGTAACCAAGGTCTGACCCTCAGTTTATAACAGTGTAAAATCAATTCATAGGTTAAGAATAGATTTCAACAAATTTTGTACATAACTTGATGTTATTGACGAGTATTGCGTAGACAAAAGGTAGCGGTTACTGTAGTGTATTACTGTGGTACAATATTCATGTGTAAGATACTCAACTTTATGACACAAGCAATGCTTTTCAAACTAACAGGAAACATGACCATCAGCAGCAATAACACGAACTCACTCCCAACAACAGTCTACAGTATGATCGGGTCGACCAGTGTGGGTCCTATCACGTGGGATGACGCCACGTGGATTCTAACCAGCTCCTTCATCATTTTTACCATGCAGTCAGGTTTGTCCAGCACTTTTTGTATAGTTTATTTGTGTGATAGGCAGTCATTGGCGAAAGAATTCGTCTAGAAAGATATACATCACAGGGGATACATGATGATATGTCCTATTGCAGAGAAAAATCTAGGCATTTGATTGGACGACACGCCGGGAATATGAGGTCATGTACCCTGCCAAGAATAGATGAGATACAAAATGGCTATGGTAGATTTATACACTTTAATAACCGCTTCGTGAAATAAAATTAAAACATTACATGTACATTGTATATATTTTTTTCTTCTAGAAAATTGATCGCTCTGACTAGGACATATTTGTTATATGGATTCTTGTTCCGGTATATGGATTCACATTCCTTGTATATCCAATTATCCAAATTGGTGTTTTTAAATCACAGTGTCCGGTATAAGATATTTTAAAAAATAGAATAAACAGTACACAAAGTTAAAATTTTAACTTTGTGTACTATTTATTCTATTTCTGTTAATATAAATATATAGGGAATGTGAATCCGAAAACCTCGCCAAGAATCCATATAACTAATAATGTATTTATATTTATACATATCTCAGGAGCGGATCCAGGAATTGCGGTTAGGGGGCGCAAGTTTATGAGGCAGGGAGTGTGGGTCCAGGGCGAAGTCCTGAGGGGGGTTCAGGGGGCGAAGCCCCCGGAAACTCCTGGATTCTACAGATTTTATAGGACTTGAATTTTACTATTTTCTGTCATTTTTAATAAGGTGATATTGATAAAATGACGCAAATTTTAAGGGGTTTTAGTAAAAAAAAAAAAAAAAAAAAAGTAGTTCTCCCAATAAAAGTAATGCAATAAATGAAAATGTTTTATTACTTATTTCTCCGAGAGTGATCTGTAACTCATCAATATACATCTGCATACAAAAACACATCTCAAGGCGTGTAGGAAAAAGTCCGGAAAACCGTTAAAAGGGCACAACTCCATCAAAAATCAACGAACCAGAATAAAACTTAAACTCGATCTGTAACTCATCAATATACACCTGTATACCACCAAAAAATCAATTCAATATCCCAAGGCGTTCGTTTAGAAAAAAGTCCGGAAAACTGGGTGTTGCGGAAGGACGGACAAGAGTAAAACTAATGCCCCGACCACTTTGTGACGGGGGCAAAAAATTGTTGGGAACCAAATTCTTTGCAATTCACAAATCATTATCTTCAAGTTGTTTGTAAAGGCCTTAACTTGAAAACTGTGAGAGGAGTTAAATGGACAATCCATGTACTCATTTTGTTATATTTCCTCAAAACTGACTATGTTCAACAACCTGCAATTTTCTCAAAAACTTAAGGAAATCAAAATTCTTGCTACAGACATCTTCAATACCCCTACAAACACCCTGTAAAATAAGAAGGTCCTGTATCTAGCTTTAGATCTGTGAGAGGAGTAATACAAACAATCCATTACATACTCTCTATAAGGCGGTCCTGACTTGAAAAATGTGGGAGGAGTTAAACGAACTAATTAATGTACTCTCTATGTAATAAGTGAAACTGTTCAACAAACTGTAATATTCTAAAGATAACATGACGAAAATCAAAATCCTTGTCATTTGCACATCGTCAATAACCATACAAACGCTTTGTAAAATAAGAAGGTCCTCACTTGAAACCTGTGAGTTAGTCGTGCATTCTCCATGTAAGCATTAGATAGCTATTTTAAAAGGGGCTAAAATCCTGCAAGAGAGGTCGAAATGAATCGAAATACCAACATCATCTATAGTGACGCACACCGAAGCTACATAGCAAATTTCTACTTTAAATGTGACAGAGAAATGCAAACAGAAACAGGAAACCCAAAACGGAAGGACGGACGCACAGACAATCGCTGTACCATAATTAATAAAGAAGGGGGTAAATAAGTTAAACTACATGTATTTCTTTGGAATGGAGAAACATGAAAATTAAGCTCATGTATGGATAAATGATCAACTACAAGTATGAAGAGAAGGTGCACCGTGGTTCTTGAAACGAAGATTTGTTTAAAACAGCCCCTTTATTTTCAGTACTAGTATTTCATAATTATTTACCCCATTGGAAGGGATCTAAATTGAATTTCCTTTACGCTACGATATACTTTTTGACAAGTTTGGTTAAAGTTGGCCCAACGGCGTACCCCAGGTCCTGGAGAAGAAGTCGAAAATATGAGAAATTAAATGCCAACGACGACAGATGATAACAATTTTTAATCAGAAAAACCTCACTTGAACTTATGGCAGGTGAGCTTTAAAAAGGTTAAGAATATTTGTCCAATTCATGATTAACCACTGTCGTCTGTGAACTTATCACATGTCAAGGTCAGTGTCGCTGGTGAAATAGAAATATTTCTTCCAATTCTTGCATTGGGGAAAAAAACATAACAGTTTATATTTGTACATGTTTATATATGGGGCAAGGATGTTTAAGACGAAACAATATATAACACTAAACTATAGGTATTTTTTCAAGATGGTTAATTTTATTGTAATTGTGCAGACATTAAAAGTCCTTACATTGAAGAATAGCTGCAGATAGATATAAAACATGTGTATTATATCCGAAGTTCAGATTCACCAGTAAAACAATGGATTTAAGAATACCGTTCCCAACTTTGTAATGACAATTAGCCAAGGCTGAAGTTACTGGTAAAAGAAATATATAGCTGTGTAATGCAAAAAGTTTGTTTACAATCGGGTAATCTATTTTAACCCTGAATCGTGGTAACAGAACTGACTGTCCAGGTGAAACATTAAACAAAATGATTTGTGACCTTTGTTACAAAAAATGAAGACATCCAGTTCCTCACCCCACTATCGACATGTCGAACGCACTTGAAGTTTTTGTTGCATGATGTTCAGAATTCGTTCGATTTCTCATTTAATTCAGCGTTGATATCACAGCATATAATCTTTCCATTGAAAGTATATTTATCTGGTGTTTAGCTTGGGCAACCATATGCAACGAGTTTGTTTCTAATGTACAGTGAAATTTTTACTCACAGGAGAACGAACAAATTAGAGGATTAACTTCAAGAAGACGTAAAACAAGTTCCAGAAATCAATATTTAATCAAAATGTTTACAGTTCATCTAAGATAAGAAGTCCTTTGGCTTTTTAAGTGACACTGAGTAAACCATATTTGAAAAAGATATGAAAATATATCAGAAATCAGCAAGGAGCGAATAATATATGGTGAATCCCCACCATGTATTCCCTTTTAGGTTTGAAACCATTAATATTTGACCCCAGGTAAATGAACTATTATAATAAACTGTTTTTATCTTAGTCAGTAGTTAGATCAATCAGTACATGTATGGATGTATTTTTTTTCTAAAGTTCATAAGCCACATCGCTCGCCTGAGCAATTGCGTTTTCCCATCTAAACCTTCAAGCAAAATGGAGCTTTGTAACAAGTTTGGTTTAAAAGGACAAAGTGGTTGTTTTGGGAATTTTGTCCAAACAATGAAATAAAGTTTATACCTGACAAAATATATTTTTTTATTAATCGAAACTGTCAGACTAACATTTTTTAGACAACTCTACATGTTATTGAGTCGTTCTCTCTACAGGGTTTGGTTTGCTAGAGGCTGGCTGTATTTCCAGTAAGAACGAGGTCAACATCATGATGAAGAACGCTGTGGATGTTGTGTTCGGGGGACTGTCCTACTGGATGTTTGGCTTCGGTCTCAGCTTTGGAGTAGGCGAGTACTCTAACCCTTTCTGCGGAATTGGCTACTTTTTCGTGGATACCTCAGATGACCAGATGGGAATCCTTTTTTCTACCTTTGTGTTCCAAATGTCATTCGCCACTACCGCAACCACTATCGTCTCGGGAGCCATGGCGGAAAGAACAAAGTTAACGTCTTACGTTATATTCTCTTTCTTCAACACTTTGATTTATTGCATTCCGGCTCACTGGGAATGGGCCGCCAATGGGTTTCTACGAACACTGGGTGTGGTTGACGTGGCAGGCGCAGGTGCCGTCCATCTGGTAGGGGGCGTTTCTGCATTAATGGCGACCCTCATTCTCAAACCGAGACTGGGACGTTATGACAATGGAATCAAGCCACTTTCTCTAGGAAATCCTGTCAGTGCGTTAATTGGGATGTTCATGCTCTGGTAATTACTGTAGTATCATGTATGAAATGTAAACGCTTAGTAATGTCAGGCGGTTAGGCGCTTGGTTTATGTTGAGAGAAATGAGCAGCTGGACACAATATCAACTATGACGTATGTTCTACTTGTGATGATACAGTTTTATGAAACCCTTAATGAGATAATCATCTTTCAGGTGTCTTAATGAGATAATCATCTTTCAGGTGGGGTTGGTTAGCTTTTAACTGTGGAAGTACCTTCGGAATATCGGGAGGCAAATGGAAATTGGCGGCAAAGTAAGCCGGTGTTCGTTGAGTTTTAAAATGAAACTTTTTATGTAAAAAAGAGAGTAATGATCGACCTTTCAGCCCACTTGTAATGGGTTAAATGAAGGATGCTTTGTAGTTAAGGAAGGATGCAGAGAACAATGACCCCCGACATGCACAGTTGTCTTGTAATCTTTGTGACGTGTCTCATTAATGGAGAAGGTATCGAGGAAGCCACACGCAAGGCAACATACTTAACTCTTCTTTGTGTTACGAAAAATAATATTCAAGGACGATCCAGGTCTCTCAGAGGCGTATTCTTTTTCCTAGACACCATTTGATCCCTATGTGATTTATTTCCGAATTTGTAATCAATCTTGTAATGCTAAATTAAGTTAAAATATAGAACAGTACTTAGATTTTAAAATAATCTTAATGACCTCTGTTAACATACTTATTTTACACCTTTTTATATCAAATAGCACGCATGGTAAACATAAATGCTGGACTAGATTTTCCACAGTTAAAATTAGCTATTACTAAACAATAACACCAGCATACTATTTATACAGGTCGGCGGTGGTAACTTTAAACGGATCCATAGGTGGCGGAACGATTGGTATCCTCATTTCGTAAGTTGTGTCGCTTCTATCATTTTACTCTACATTATATAACTATTCAACAAAAGTCTTCAATTTCTGCATTTATTCTTCTTTTTAGATTTATACGATTCAAAGGAAAATACGACGTCAGTTACACGGTGAACTCTGTTTTGGGTGCCCTTGTTTCCATTACGGGTAAACCAAGCAAAAGCTACTCTGTCTGTCTGTCTGTAAACATAGTCCAATCGAATGAAACTCATACTTTGAATTTTATTTTCAACAGGTGTATGCGCAGTGGCTCGGCCGTGGGAGGCGCTTGTGATTGGGGGCATAGGTGGCGCTTTGTCTCTGCTGTCTGTGCATGTTTTAGACAAACTGAAGATTGATGATCCAGTCGGAGCTAGCTCCGTACATGGAACCTGTGGTATATGGGTACGGAATAGTTTTAGACAAGCTAGATAGTAAGGCAAATTCAGTGGCAGATCCAGGATGAAGACAAGGGGTTTGGAATCACATTTAAGCCCCCAGTAGGTCCAGGGCAGTTAGATGGGGGACCCAGGGGACGTAACCCGGGACATACTGGGGTATGAAAAGTAGAGGGACTAAAACCATACTTAAAACACGTGTTTCGAATCCAGTAAGGATTGATGAGGTTGATATCACTTTTCCAACTGTTTTCTCTGTTATAACCCATTGGAGTTCCAACGTGTTAATTTCCCCACAACTTACATTTCTCAGTTCATACCACAGGCACTTGTTTCGTTTCTGTAAATAACTTACGACCTCTGTATATTATTAGTATACAGAGGTTGTAAGTTATTTACAGAAACAAGTGTCTGTGGTTCATACAATGAAAGGTCATTGGGCGGGGGACTGTGGAAATTAACAAGGAATGCCATGCATAACTCAATTTTTATCATATAGCTAATAAATAGTCTACTATAAAATCTGTGTAAAATCTAGAGAATGTTAGCGTTCAATATCTTGAGAATTTATTGAACACTAACTTTGCATTGCGTAAACTGTGTGAGCCCGAAACATTCCGAGTATGAGCGTTCAATATTGACCTTACCGTAAGGTGGCAGGGGACAGTTTCTTTGGTTTTGAAACACGTAGATAGGGGGTATACACCAAAGTCAGATTATGACAGACTAATGAAAAATCATATTTCCCTTTTATGTCAATACTTGTATTTCATATTAGTGTAGTTAATAAATTATGACCCAAAATTACATGTCATCTATAAATACTGGTGCTGGTGTACAAAACATGCTCTGAGCAGGTTCCCCTTTTTTGCTTTGATTTTCACTCATTTGGGCTAATCCGCACCACCCCCACACCAGCACAGTACCAAGCATGGGGATTTAGACACTGTGCACAATCAAGAACCCTATCTGACCTTCTCAAAAATCTACCTCTCATATGGGGCCATCCACCTTCCCTCACAGCTACAGACCTTTTGCTGGACCATGCATGTTTTCACCGGAATTTCTTCAGCAACTGACCACGTGTCTTAGTTTCGTATTTGCACCCATCTATATGCTAGGAATCATGGTGACACCTACATGTTGTATATCAACATTTTTATTAAGCACTCAGCTACATTTGACATGCATCCTAAAATCATTGTATACATTTTTACACATGTAATATCACTTCAAATATGGGGTATTTCCATTTTTTGAAAAAGTTGACCGGGCCTATAGTGCGAAACTGTCCCCTGCTACCTAACGACGTAAACAAGCCAAAATGGCAGACGACGACGGGTTTTAAGAAATGCATGCTGATATTGCACACTTTCACTTTAGATGCCAAAATTGATGAATTCTCGTCTATTTTGGAGTATTTTGAGTGAAAAGGGATATAGCCTAATTTAACAACTAAATACTTTAGCTATATATTAAAGGGGTTATTGAACTTAAATTGGTGAATATTGGCACTCGTTTATGGAGCGCCAAATTAACGTAAACTCAAATGATTGAAGATATCGTCAAATAGTTGAAGATATCATCAATTCATTTGATGCGCGCAACAATTCCATTAAAGATCTCTTCAAATAATTAATGATATCTTCAATTCTGAATTATTGCGTGCATTAATTGAATTGATGTCGCATTAATTCTTCAGCTGAATTGATGCGCGCTTTGGTTGAATTAATGATCTCTTCAAATGAATTAATGATATCAACAATTGAATTGATGTGCGCTACAATTCAATTGAAGAGAGGAATAATTGATATAATGCGCGCATTAAATCAATTGATGAGAGCAATAATTGAATTGATGCGCGCATTAATTCAATTATTGCTCTCTTCAATTGAATTAATGGTATCTTTAATTCATTTGAAGAGAGCAATAATTCTTTTAGAGAGAGCAACTATATAATTAAAGATATCTTCAATTCAACATATCCACAATTAAATTAATGATATCTTTAATTGAATTGTTGCTCTCTTTAAAAGAATTGACGCGCGCATTAATTCCTTATACGAAAGCATTGTAAATGATTTAAAGATATCTTCAATTGAATTAAAGAGATCATCAAATTATTTATACCGAGCTCTAAATTAATTATTGCGAGCAATATTTCTACTAAATTGATGCCCTCATCAAATGAATTGAAGAGAGCAATACATGTAATTGAATTAATGCGCGCATCAAATTTATTATTGCTCTCATTAATTGAATTAATGCGCGCATCAATTGAATTGAAGAGAGCAATAATTGAATTAATGCGCACATTAAATTAATTATTGCTCTCATTAATTCAATTGATGCGCGCATTAATTCAATTGATGAGAGCAATAATCGAATTGAAGCGCGCATTAATTCATTTGATGAGAGCAATAATTGATTTAATGCGCGCATTAATTCAATTAAAGAGAGCAATAATTGAATTGATGATATCTTCAAATAATTGAAGATATCTTCAATTATTTGAGTTTATGTTAATTTGGCGCTCCTTAAGGAGGGGGTTGTTATATACCTAACACCCTCCTCTCCCAAGACAGATACAATTCAACTGCAGTCTACGGTACTTGAAATTATATCGGAATTCAATTGTCCAAATATTTATATACACGAATTAAAAATGGCAAATCACAAAATAACAAAACCTTTGAAAATACGGTGGTCCTTAAGGAGGTACTCTACATCGTCATAATGAGTTCCTTTAAAAACATGGAGGAAAAAATTAAAATCAACAATATTTGACTTTTCTTTTTGCATTTAAATATCTAGCCGAATAGCTTAGTACCGGGGTAGATTAGCATACTGGCTGCTGAACTGTAGGTCGCAGGTTCGAGTCCAGTAGGGGTTTTAAATTTTTTCCAGGTTATCTTCTACTAAAACTTTTTTTTTTGGACAAAATAAAGTAAATTTGAAAATGTTCAACTTCAAAATATTGTTGTATATATCCTTCACTTTTCATCTACATCAAATTTCTCTGGTGTAGCATATCTCCTTAACTCTGGCCAAGTGTATATACAATATTTATCTGAGTATTTGTTGTATTAATTTTCATGGTGACGTTGTTTAGAGTCTGCTGTCCGTAGGCTTGTTTGCCACATTTGATCCGTTAGAGAACACCACCATGGGACGAAGTGGCGTTTTCCAAGGTGGCGGTTTCTACCTGCTGGGAGTTCAGATGTTGGCGATTGTCGTCATCATTGTGTGGAGTTCTGTGTTATCCCTGGTAATGCTCCTGGTACGCAAAACTTCATTTCTTCACCCCAGATAATATAGTTTATACGTGTATATTTACATTTTCAACTGTTTTATCTGCAATAACTCCTTGAAGCTCCAGTGTGTTAATTTCTCCATATTTTTCACTTGCATGCAAATTAATGACGTCATTTGGCAGTGGAAATTAACATGAAATGTTGTATGCATTTCAATTTCTATTAGGCAGTATTTTTGATTTTTATCTCAACATAAATAATTTAAGGAAAGGTGATAATTTACTGACAGCGAAGCCGTTATGCATAAATTACCATGTTTATCATTATATTAATCACCTCACATATTGATTTTGACTACGGATAACTCCGTTTACCTGATCAATATATAGGGCTCACGGTGGGTGTGACCGGTCGACAAGGGATGCTTACTCCTCCAAGGCACCTGATCCCACCTATGGTATATCTGGAGGGGTCCGTGTTCGCCCAACTTTCTATTTTGTATTGCTTATATAAGTTATGAGATTGATCACTGTTTGTTATCTTCACCTTTCATACACAACAAAACTACACAGCAATTCCTTACAATATATATATGTAAATATTTTTTAGATTCTGAAATTCACCGTTGGACTGAGATTGACTGTTGAACAAGAACTCGCGGGCGCAGACTTTTCAGAGCATATGATTGGTCATGATACCATGGTAACGCACATGATCAAAGATTATGTACAACAAGCACAAGATGCTCGCGAAGAAACACCGCTGTCTGTAATTTCAGGAAGGATTGAAAATGGCATAGAAAAGGAAAGAAATACCGAAAACAAGAAAGCGAAAGACAAGAACAAATTTGTGAAAATTCGTAGGG
Source organism: Ostrea edulis (assembly GCF_947568905.1). Taxonomy (NCBI): domain Eukaryota; kingdom Metazoa; phylum Mollusca; class Bivalvia; order Ostreida; family Ostreidae; genus Ostrea; species Ostrea edulis. Next base: position 65,055,566 of record NC_079168.1, on the reverse strand, counting down.
GGTCCTGCATTTCACGACTATCCTACCAAATATCCAGGAGTGTGCTGATACAACACGACAAGGTGACTCCCCTAACTAGTAACGAGATCCCGGGTCAACCGGATGGACCCTGCTAATTGAAAATGCAAAGGCTGTGTAAATATCAAATAATGAACATTTTCCAGAACTAGACATGTTAATTATGATAATTAGTGTATATGTCGTCACGTGTAGTGCTCCTTACACTTCATCGACTGCTCGTTCTGTTGATTCTGTAGAATTTTTAAAATTAAGTTATTCAATGCTTGTGTGCAGGTCCTAAAAAGGGGAGTCAGTTCAGAAGAAAGAAATTCTCGGAGGAAATTTGAAAACTCACTAAAGAGAATGTATTGCCCTCCTTTTCTACTGCCTTTCAGTTTGCTTCTTAAGGGCTTAGTAAATGTCTTAATCATATCGTACGGAAAAGGAAGTAGTAAACTATTTAACTTGAAGTGAAAGGACTGCGTTTCAGCTATCGTCAGTTATCTACAGAGTGCTTCTCATCGATTTTCTTCAATGGAGCGTGTGTGACTCAAAACCATGGTTTGCAATGATGCGTTTCAGCCTGAGGATAACGTGTTACTGCTGATGAATGGCTAGTAAATCTGAAGCTTTCTTTGGAGAGCAGCATACTTTTTAAATAATCAATACATGCAACTCGTTCAGTCATGAGAGAGTCTTCTTTTTTAGTGGTGCCCTTCCATTTCAGAGCTCGTTGCTGTGATATTCAACAATCTTCATATTGTTGTTGTGCACTCGCTCTGCAGAACTTTGGTTTCAGGTTTCCTGAAACTACTTAGTCCCTGCCAGCCTGTCGTTTAATATGTCCGGTTTCCTTACAAACTGTATATTCATTGTTGCCCAATAAAATCGTTATCAATACTAGTTTCAGTATTTCTAAGTAGAAATCTCAGCTACGATGTACGCATGTCTAAATTATGGCACACCGATTTCACAAAAATGAGAGAAGCTTAGTTTCACATTTGTTAAAGTAGGTTTATCAGTCGTAAAGTATAGTTAACATATAGAGTTGATTATAATTACACGACAATTACAGTTTTTATCAGTCGTAAAGTATAGTTAACATATAGAGTTGATTATAATTACACGACAATTACAGTTTTTATCAGTCGTAAAGTATAGTTAACATATAGAGTTGATTATAATTACACGACAATTACAGTTTTTATCAGTCGTAAAGTATAGTTAACATATAGAGTTGATTATAATTACAGTTTTTATCAGTCGTAAAGTATAGTTAACATATAGAGTTGATTATAATTACACGACAATTACAGTTTTTATCAGTCGTAAAGTATAGTTAACATATAGAGTTGATTATAATTACACGACAATTACAGTTTACAGACTGAATTTACTGTTGACGTTAGATTAAAGCTTTGGAGAGGCTTTATCGGTTACCCGAGTATTAGTTGAAATTATTACTAGCCCCAAGGGCTACGGAATCTATAAAAATTATCAAAGCAAATTAAGCTAATTCTAATATTCAGCGGTAGTATAAAACAAAATGTGTTCTCAAATCACAAATGCCCCAAAAGTGCCCATATTGTTAAATATATGAAAAGGTGAAGATAACGAACAGTGATCAGTCTCATAACTTGATTGATTGATTATATCTTGTTTAACATCCCTCTCGAGAATTTTTCACTCATATGGAGACGTTCAAATTTCAAAAATGCCTATGCTCGGCGCTTGCGGCCATTGAGCAACGAGAGTTCTTTAGCGTGCCACACCTACTTTGACACGGGACATTCGTTTTTAAGGTGATCTCCGAGGACCTGTGACATTCACACCTGATGCCGAGCGTTTGGCGATGGAACGGTCACTACCTGTTTTAACAACTTGTCTGTTGCGGCCGGGATTCGAACCCCGACCTTCCGCATGCGGGGCGAACGCTCTATCTCTAGACTACCGCGGCAGTTATCTCATAACTTGTAAGGAATACAAATTAAGAGTTGGAAAAACATGGATCCCTGGACATACCAGAGGTGGGATCAGATACCTAAGCGACCGGTCACACCCGCAATGAGCCCTATATATCTTGATCAGATAAACCCGTAGTCAAAATCGGTGTGCAAAGAACGGTCTAACGATTGGTATGAAACACGTCAGACAGCATTTGACCCAATGGCAATCTGACTAAGTATACTTAATCCAATTTCTACAAGATTTTTGTAAAATGGCACGTATGCTCAAATAAAGTATGTTTTTTTACTTCAGTTACAAAAATATACGTAAATAAATAAATATTGAGCAGATGTCAAGTCTTTTTGCGACACAAGAAGGATTGATTTAGGTTGAAACGTGGATATTGAATAGTTCTATTGCACCAGGCCTATACATAGGTACACGAAGAATATATAGTAATGGAAAAAAAATCTACAAATAGTTGCTTGTCCTACATTTTCCCGATATTTTATAAAATAGTTCTTAATTTTATTAGCCGTAAAAAAGTGGATTTACATTTGGAATAACATTGCTTATTTTGAGACGTTAACAGAGGTGTAAGTGAGAGCAAGGAACGACAACTCTGGGTAGAGATGTTGAAAATGGATTAAAAGCAAGTAAATGTTGATTCCCTTGTGACGGTTTTGTGCATTGCTGATAAATGTTTGAAAACTTGTCTATTGCGTAAATCCAGGCACATCTGAGTCGAAAAGTGGGTCGAAGCATAAACCGTCACCGACTCCGGCATTTACACGTTTTCAAGAATCAAAGTGCTTGCGAAGAGAAGTCGAAGAAGGCTATGCCTTTCGACTTTTGTAAAGAGAATAAGTCAGAACATCTACCCCAGGGATCATGAAATTTACAATTTTGGTAGAGGTTGTCCTACTCTACGTGACTTAGTATGCATTTAGTTTTTCTTACAGATATGCGGTTGTATATAGAAGATTTTTGAAAATTGGTCAATTTTCGCCTCGCCCCTAAGGCCATGGGGGTGCACGAATTCTGAAGTTTACAATTTCACCCCCCCCCCCTCCCCCCCGTCCCAAAGATGCTTCATACCAAATTTGAAAAGAACTGGAAGGATAGTTATCAAGGATTTTTAAATTGTTCAATTGTTAACGCAAGGTGCACTACGGATAACGAAAGACGCAGACGAATAGTAATAAGGTCACCCGACTCACTCAGGTGACCAAACAACCACTCCTAACACATTCATTCAATTTGATAGACCTGATTTTGCATTTTATTATTATAGTTTCCAACATTAAATACGGTTTCAGATTTGATAAACTATATATAGTTTAACAGTCGTAAACTATAGTTTACAAATCGTTACCTACCATTAACACGGTAAACTATAGTAAACATAGTTTAACAAATGAGAAACTACGTTTCTCTCCTTTCTGTGAAATAAAGACATAACGGGACATCTATTTTCAAAAACATGAAACATAATACATGTATGTGAAATCTGAATTGTAATCCGTTCCATCGGATTGGTAATACAATGTCTTTATTAATTTTGAGATCATAAGAGAAAAGAAAAGTCTTCGACCGCACACTGATTATTTAATCCGTAAAACAGATTACTGATAGTGTTCTGACGGCACGGATTGGCATTCCAAAGGAAAGGATTAGTTTCATCTCACCTAGCTGAGCTGAAAGCTCAGTTTTGTCTGTCTTCCATTTTCACATTGTCAACTAAACTTGCCACGACGTACCCTTGGGGAGAATGGAATTCAAACAAAGCACAATATCCACTTCCAAAGGAAATATAAATGGGGAATACATGTACCAAAAAATGGGTAGGGTGTTTAAAAAAACACATTCCCAGTCTCCTGAAGAAGCGAAAACTATTATCAAAAGTAGCAGACAGGGGTCAGACAGAGCTGAAACAATAGGTGGGTCCTTGGATGACTAATCACTAAATATGAATATTCACTAAATATGAATATTTAGATATAAATCAAAACATATACTTCATTAGAGATGCATCTGCAGAAAAGAGTAAGAAGAGTTTTATCAATTTTGTGTCATTTGCATACTGGTAACATCAGTTAAATGAAACTTAAACAAAGAAAACAAGACAACTTCGGTGTAAAGTTAAATGTACAAAAGGTATAAATATGGCAAGCCCTTTTACTATTTATTCATAAAATAAGATATCTCTTTAAAGAGATATCTGTAAGTTAGAGAGATATCTTTTTACGCTAGGGAAATATCTCTTTTGTTTAAAGAGATATCTCTTTAAATAAGAGATATCTCTTTTGATTAAAGAGATATCTCTTTAAGCAAATGAGATATCTCTACGCTTGGGAGATATCTCTTTCTCTTTAAGAGATATCTCTCAAAGCTAGAGAGATATCTCTCAAAGCTAGAGAGATATCTCTTAGAGAGAAAGAGATATCTCACTAGCGTAAAGATATCTCTCTATCGATGTAAAAAGAGATATCTCTTTAAGTTAGAGAGATATCTCTTTAAATTTTCAAAAAAGATATCTCTTTAATATAAAGAGATATCTCTTTAGATTCCCCCTCCCCGGTGATCATAATGACTTCTCCCTGTTGCATTGTCAGTGAAATGATGTAACCCTATTTTTTAACCAAGCAAAATACTTCTAGCCTACAAATGGCGGGAAAGGTTGAAGAGCTGGTTGGGGTAATTCTAGTCTAGCTCGCATATTTCATCAATTTATTGTCTTTGTTTTCTGTTATCTGTACATATATACATTTCACATGCGATAAAAAGCAAAATCTTCCCACGGGATTGCAGGGTGTTGCTAAAACGCGGAACGGAAAACGAAACGGAACAGAATTTAAGAATTAGAATGATTAATGTAGATAAGATAACGGTAAAAAAATCAGGGGGGGGGGGGGGGGGGGGGGGGGAGGTCCATTTTGATTAAAATTAACAATTTGGGAATTGTTTACAAGCGATAAAACAACTTTATCTTAAAATTTTGCATTATAAATTGATTAATCGAATTTAGTTAAACGTTAGTATAAATATTTACAAGGCATTTACAAGAATTTCGAAATTTTGGCAATGCCAGGGGTGTTAGCGAGCAGTGACACCTAACCTATGGGTAGAGAATGAAAAGTACACACGTGCTTTATCCCCCCCCCCCGGTGGCAAAACGTCAATAACGCACATGTACACGTATTTACACATAATACCGTGTATGTGTGTACTTACAACAAGGAGTGTGATATGTATAAAACAATAATAATTCATGATCTTATTTAGTCAACAAGTTAAACATCTTTTGTCTGATTTATCATTTTTTAACTAACAGGGGACTTAGTAACCGCAACACTCCAATCCTAAATAGTGAGGACTTCTGGCAGTTAATTTTTAAACTAAATACTTGTATAGCTTAACATTTGGATTAAGAATGAGATGACTTTTAATTCCATTCAAGTATAAATTCTGTGTTAGGTTTTTAGCTACTTCATATATTATGAAATAAATCTGTTAATTCCTCTTACTATTGGTCGTAAACTTCACCCTAGTTAACATCGGTTTTGTTTCAATCTTTCTTTCCTGCTGTATCTCTTAAGTTTCAACACTAATCCGCAGGATATCGGTAAATGTACGAACTTTCGCATAGATCCATCCCAAATGAGGCAAAACTTGTTTCTTCACCGGACTCGTTTGCTTTAAAATTTGATTTGATACATAAATGTATATTGCACCAGGTGTAGAACTAAATTCAAATTCAGTTATCTTTAACATATGTAGTTCGATTAAAAGCACGTTCGATTTAAAAAGGCTATGTTTAGGGAAAATTGTTCAAAGAATTATTTTATCTTTTACAATGTTGTTTTCGGGGGAGGGGGTGTACCTTTTACTCATTGGATGGGCTCATAAAATCTTTTCTTACCATACCAGCCAGAATAAAGTAATAAATTATAATTCAAGTCTTTTCAGTATGTTACCTTATTTATTTTTTCTTCATTTGTGAAACAACATACTGTCAAAATGTGTGTGTGTGTGGGGGGGGGGGGGGGGGGGGGGGGGGGGGGGGGGGGGGGGGGGGGGTGACAAAGCCGGGAAAAAAGATGGTGCCAATAGGCACTTGCTTAATATTTTTATTAAAACTTACTATATGCAAAATATTAAGCAAGCGCCTGTTGGTACATTCGTCCGCCAAACACACCGTGTAAAAATACATAATAATGCTAAATAGTATGAGATATCAATATGAAATGGTGGATTCTGAGGATGACTTCCTGTTCTCTCTGTAATTTCTGCATTCCTTGTTCAAAATAAGCCTTTTGATTTTGCAAAATGTTGACCTCCTCATGACATTATTGCATATATTTTCCGTTTTCCGTTTCATTTTCCGTTCCGCGTTTTAGCAACACCCCAGCCATCATGGTAAGATTTGCTTCAAAAATGGCGGGCTTCCGTTTTAGGGAGGAGTACTTAAGTATTCAAACTAATAAAAATATTGGAAAGAGATATCTCTTTCTCTTTGAGAGATATCTCTTTTTCATCGATTAAAGAGATATCTCTTATACTTTGAGAGATATCTCTCTAGGAATTCTTAGAGAGATATCTTTTTAAGTGAAGGAGATATCTCTCAAAGTAAGAGATATCTCTCAGAGTAAAAGAGATATCTCTTTAAGTGAAAGAGATATCTCTCTAAGTAAAAGAGATATCTCTTAAAGTACAAGATATTTCTCTACGTGAAAGAGATATCTCTCTAGGTGAAAGAGATATCTCTCAAATAAAAGAGATATCTCTCTAAGTGAAAGAGATATCTCTTATCTAGAGAGATATCTCTTAAGATTAAGAGATATCTCTCATT
>NC_079168.1:65038767-65043767 GCF_947568905.1 Ostrea edulis | reverse complement strand
AATAGAGTGCAATAGGTCACCCGAGTGACTCAGGTGACCTAAACATACAAAATATTTTACTCCATCAAGTAATATAAATCATAGAAAAAATACATGATGTCATGATTAATGGTATTGCAGCAGAGCAAGACAGAACAATTTACCATGGCTTATATTGGTCTCACACTGGAGAATCTGTAAGAATAGGAAAATCTCATCTAAGAATTATTTCAGTTAGGGACAAGGATTGCCGAGTCACTGGCTGAAATATTCAACCCTGAGGGCATGAATTCCCTCATCCAACTCAGAATGGATAAAGTTTTACCTGTGAATCTTACTGATTTAGATTTTGTTTAGAAAAATTATACTCTACACCAGCCGTCAAACAGAGAAACAAATAACACAGTTGGAAAGAGATCAAACCTGAAATTTACTTTAAAAACAATTTTTTCTCAGAAAACAAACATATATTGAAATAAATATATAAAAATAATAATATGAAGACATTAACGTAGATATGAAGGATAAAATGTATTAAAATGTTATGATGGATGACAAGGCTCGATACAATCTCGTAGATTTTCTCCCACACAAGGTTATCCTACAATGATCAATATACAATTTTTTTTTCTTCTGTAGGCTAAATACCTTTGTCATGCAACACCAAAAAATCATAGATCTAACTAAACTAATAATACTTCATACACAACTCTTAGAATATCTACAAACAATCTACTGCATGTGTTAATTAACAGTTACTGACATCAAAACAAGACCATGTCTCGATAATCTCTCACAAAAAGTCCAGTGTTAAAGTCAAATCATCATTTAAACAAGTTCACAAACTCAGGCACTGACAATCTGATTGTTTTGAACTACCTGTGGTGGATGAATTTTGTGAGCCTGTAATGGAAACTATTCACTTGTTCACATGCTATCAACTTATTCATATGCTTTATTTATCTGGGTACCGAATTTTATCCAAGACCAGCATCTAAAGTTCATGAATGGCTGAGCGGCGATTTTCCAATTTGATATGGTATCACATTTTGTCTTTTGTATCATTCATGATGGAGTATATCATACAATCATATGCCATTTCTCACATTCATCAACCCTTTCCTACATCAACTATATCATTTTGATTTTATCAGTTTTATAAGAAGAGGCCCACAGGCCTTATCGGTCACCTGATTACTAGTGAAAAAGTATCACTACTTCCATGGGCTACGAAATCTAGAAAAAAATTTCCTGTTCTGAATATCTAAGCTAAATTCCAATGTTCAGCAACAGTATAAAACAAGATGTGTTCTTAAAACTTCAATGCCCTCCAAAAAAAGTGCATACACTGATGACAGGCTATAAATAATATGATAGGTGTATTAACATTAGAAGATAGGACTAATTTGGACCCATTCTAGAGTCAAAACCCTGGGTTGTAAAATTACCATTTTTTATACATCCTTTTCTGCTATTCGTAAGTATGCATTTAGATTTTATACAATATCAGCAAAGTTACAGATAAATACTGTATACAAAGTTTGGCCCCACCCTGGGGTCAGAACCCCTATACCGGGGATCATCAAATTTATAATTTTGGTAAAGGACTACCTGCTCTTTCTAAATATCCATTTAGTTTCAATTTAGTATCAATAACACTAAAGAAGATGTTATCTAAGTGTTTTACATATAAACACTATATAGTAAGTTTGGGCCCACCCTGGGGTCAGAACCCCTACCCCAGGGATCATGAAATTTTGGTAGAGGATTTCCTGCTCTACATCACTATGCATTTAGTTTTTCTTAAACGTGCAGTTGTAGAGTACAACATTTTGAAAATTGGTCAATTTTGGGCAGTTGTTGTCCCGCCCCTAAAGCCCCAGGGGTGCAGGAATCCTGAAATTTACAATTTATGTCCCCCTTCTTCCGAAGACACTTCATACAAAATTTGAAAAGAATTGGATTGATAGTTATCAAGAAGAAGTTAAAAATGTCTATTGTTCTCACATTTAATAACTGACAATTTTCTACCCACCCTGATACCAAAACCCCTACCCCTGAGATCATCAAATTTACAATTTTAGTAAAGGACTACCTGTTCTTTCTAAATATCTATTTAGTTTCAATTTAGTATCAATAGCACTAAAGAAGATGTTTAATATTTAAGTGTTTTACACAAAAACACTATATACCAAGTTTGGCCCCACCCTGGGGTCAGAACCCCTACCCCGGGGATCATGAAAGTTACAATTTTGGTAGAGGCCTTCCTGCTCTATATCACTATGCATTTAGTTTTTCTTACACGTGTGCAGATCTTGAGAAAAAGATTTTTGAAAATTGGTCAATTTTGTGCAGTTTTTGCCCCGCCCTAGGGCCCCAGGGGTGCTGGAGTCCTGAAATTTACAATTTATGTCCTCCTTGTCCTAAAGATGCTTCATGCCAAATATGAAAAGAATTGGACTGGTAGTTATCGAGAAGTTAAAAATGTTCAATTGTTAACGCACAACAACCAATTGCAATAGGTCAACTGAGTAAATTCAGGTGACCTAAATACTTAGCTGGTTCAAAGTGTTTTAAAATGTTATTTAGAAGACTATTTAAAGGAATCAACATTTCATCTAAATCTTAATTTGTTTTCTACATTAGTTTGCTTATTGACTAACCACATTTCCTTAAAATTTTTCATAAAAATATTACACTTTCATATGAAAATCGAATATTCAAGTCTAAACGAATTTATCAACATTTACATAAATGTATTCTGAATTGGTAAACTTTTAATCATGAGGAGTGTGTCCCGATTTTGAATGTATTAATTTCAACTTTTCTTCTGATAATATATCTAATTACCAGTTTATATATAATCATATAGGTATAATAAAACAGTATACATATATCACTGAGGGAGTCAATGCAAGATTCCCAGCCTGTAGGTTATAAAACTTTTACTGTATTCATACTTAAACTCAGCCATGTTTGTTTTGAGTACAGCTCTGAGCAAGCTCCGAAGCTAACTCGAAAAATCTTGAGCATGTACTCCATTTGAGTATGAAAATGATTTTATAACAGTTTTAGTATGAGTAAGATGTACATATAGAGCAAATGAGGGAGTCAGCCAGATTCCAAGTCCCTAAAAGCAAGCCTATTCCCCGAGGCAGAGCAAAGGCAGAGCAAAGGGAGAGCAAAGCTAAGGGATATAGGCTTACTCTTGTGGAGCTGGAATCTTGCCAACACCTACAATGATACTTTAACTGTATATTGTTGCACAAAAGGGTCTCATTGACAAAACATAAAATTTTCTAAAAATACATATTTGTGTCATGTGGGTGAGTTTGAAATTCATATCATCTGAAATTTTGAGACTATAAAATTACAAAATGTGTATCAAGATTCTAAGCCCTGTAATGGAACCTCCTCCTGGGCCACTCCATTAACCTTGACCTTGCTATCTGACTCTGGAACAGTCATGATGTGGTCCTTCAGAGGTTGTTTATTGGTTTCTGGGAGACACAACATAAGGAACCCACACAACAGAGCCAGTGTCCCAAACACAGCAAATGGCAAAACATCTACTGAACCTTTACTCTGAAATCAAAAAAAATCTGTCATTGTAACAGTATGCGCAAGATCTTTATTCATTTTTTTGTCTTACGCAAACCCCTGCTGTCACGAATTATAATTCAGTGTAACGTAAACACACAAGGAATTACATCACAATATACATTGTAATAATTCACGACAACCCCATTATAAAAGTAAGCTGTGTTATAATTAATTCAGTCTGGAAAAGTTTTCTTTTTCTCTTTGGTAAATATGAAGACAATGGTACCACTAGCTCTACATTCTCTGACAAAACCAAACCTCATCTTACCAATCGTACAATCTGTGGTGCGGCGATTCCTCCAATCCTAGCCGACATGGCACATGTCCCTATACCTATATTCCTGTAATGACAATGCCAGCTATTATTTCCAGCTACCTCCTACACATTAAGAAATACTCTTCCAGCTTCCTTCCTCTCTCCTTACCTGACTACTGTCGGGAAAGTTTCGGCAGAAAACACCTGTGTTGCTGCCCAACCACCAGATATCGCTGACTTTCCAATCATTGCGACAACAATTATCAAGACAGTTTGAGATTCATCTATAAAAAGAAACAATACTACAGAATGAACGATCTCTATCACAGAGAAATCAAACTAGGAAGAAGTTTACATTCTATTAATTTATGTGTATTCAATGTCTGGCTACAACTTACCAATTAAAGTAATACCTAGAACTGCTAAACATGAGACTCCTGCCAACAGCATCAGAGACAGCGTGATTTTCCTCCGACCAACTCGATTGTTTAATGCTACTACGTAAACTAGGGCTGGAATTTCTACCAAACCCGAAATGAATACATTCAGATGAAGATTCCCTGCCAAGTTGCTGGTATTGAAATTTAACCCATAATAAACTGAACTGGACACAAACCTACAGAACAAAGCATGAATTAAATATATTTCATGAATACAATGAAATAGTGATCTTCCCTTTCAAACGCCTGTTCTTATGAGTGATTGGAGGTCAATGTTTATTGCTTTTAATAATTCATTTCCTCTTGTGTTGAATTACATTTAAAAGCTTCAGTATAAAGGTATTCCATTTAAATTTTGAATACAGTGTAAATTGTGTGTCTCAGAAACAAGACAAATTAGTAGTTTACAGAAGTTTTTAAGACAATATCTTACCAGCCATACATTACAATAAGTGAATTTTTAGACATGTCCCACGTCTGAAATATATGCCAGTAACTGAAGTTTTTGTGTCGCTTCTCAGGTCTACTTCTGACCTGTAATTTGTAACATTTTAAATAAACACAAAAACATCAAATTAAATGAGGTCAAGGGCCACAGTGCTCATCAAAGTCACATTCACATTTTCTATCACTTACAGATAGGGTTTCAGATTTATATTCAATTAAAAAGGTGGGTGGTCTATGCCATATATGTAAATACTTAAGTGTAGATAAAATTTGGA